>NC_066838.1:26678607-26760123 GCF_001640805.2 Lates calcarifer | reverse complement strand
TGTCCAAAACGGTCAAAAAATGTCATAGTATAGTATGGCTTCAAAAATGGTCAAAAAATGTCATAGTATAGTATGGCGTCAAAAACGTCAAAAAAAATGTCATAGTATAGTATGGCTTCAAAAAATGGTCAAAAAATGTCATAGTATAGTATGAGGTCAAAAATGGTCAAAAAATGTCATAGTATAGTATGGCGTCAAAAACGGTCAAAAAATGTCATAGTATAGTAAGGCGTCAAAAACGTCCAAAAAATGTCTTAGTATACTATGATGTCCAAAAACGGTCAAAAAATGTCATAGTATAGTATGGCTTCAAAAATGGTCAAAAAATGTCATAGTATAGTATGGCGTCAAAAAACATGAAAAAATGTCATAGTATAGTATGGCGTCAAAAACGGTCAAAAAATGTCATAGTATAGTATGGCGTCAAAAATCATGAAAAAATGTCATAGTATAGTATGGCGTCAAAAACAGTCAAAAAATGTCATAGTATAGTATGGCGTGAAAAACGGTCAAAAAATGTCATAGTATAGTAAGGCGTCAAAAACGTCCAAAAAATGTCTTAGTACACTATGATGTCCAAAACGGTCAAAAAATGTCATAGTATAGTATGGCTTCAAAAATGGTCAAAAAATGTCATAGTATAGTATGGCGTCAAAAACGTCAAAAAAAATGTCATAGTATAGTATGGCTTCAAAAATGGTCAAAAAATGTCATAGTATAGTATGGCGTCAAAAACGTCCAAAAAATGTCTTAGTATACTATGACGTCAAAAACGTCAAAAAATGTCATAGTATAGTATGGCTTCAAAAATGGTCCAAAAATGTCATAGTATAGTAAGGCATCAAAAACGTCAAAAAATGTCTTAGTATACTATGGCGTCAAAAACGGTCAAAAAATGTCAAGTATAGTATGGCGTCAAAAATCATGAAAAAATGTCATAGTATAGTATGGCATCAAAAAACATGAAAAAATGTCATAGTATAGTATGGCGTCAAAAAAAACATGAAAAAATGTCATAGTATAGTATGGCGTCAAAAACGGTCAAAAAAATGTCATAGTATAGTATGGCGTCAAAAATCATGAAAAAAATGTCATAGTATAGTATGGCGTCAAAAACAGTCAAAAAATGTCATAGTATAGTATGGCGTGAAAAACTGTCAAAAAATGTCATAGTATAGTAAGGCGTCAAAAACGTCCAAAAAATGTCTTAGTATACTATGATGTCCAAAACGGTCAAAAAATGTCATAGTATAGTATCAAAAATGGTCAAAAAATGTCATAGTATAGTATGGCGTCAAAAACGTCAAAAAAATGTCATAGTATAGTATGGCTTCAAAAATGGTCAAAAAATGTCATAGTATAGTATGAGGTCAAAAATGGTCAAAAAATGTCATAGTATAGTATGGCGTCAAAAACGGTCAAAAAATGTCATAGTATAGTATGGCGTCAAAAATCATGAAAAAATGTCATAGTATAGTATGGCGTCAAAAACAGTCAAAAAATGTCATAGTATAGTATGGCGTGAAAAACTGTCAAAAAATGTCATAGTATAGTAAGGCGTCAAAAACGTCCAAAAAATGTCTTAGTATACTATGATGTCCAAAACGGTCAAAAAATGTCATAGTATAGTATGGCTTCAAAAATGGTCAAAAAATGTCATAGTATAGTATGGCGTCAAAAACGTCAAAAAAATGTCATAGTATAGTATGGCTTCAAAAATGGTCAAAAAATGTCATAGTATAGTATGAGGTCAAAAATGGTCAAAAAATGTCATAGTATAGTATGGCGTCAAAAACGGTCAAAAAATGTCATAGTATAGTATGGCGTCAAAAACGTCCAAAAAATGTCTTAGTATACTATGATGTCCAAAATGGTCAAAAAATGTCATAGTATAGTATGAGGTCAAAAACGTCCAAAAAATGTCTTAGTATACTATGACGTCAAAAACAGTCAAAAAATGTCATAGTATTGCTTCAAAAATGGTCAAAAAATGTCATAGTATAGTATGGCTTCAAAAATGGTCAAAAAATGTCATGGTATAGTAAGGCATCAGAAATGGTCAAAAAATGTCATAGTATAGTAAGGCGTCAAAAACGTCCAAAAAATGTCTTAGTATACTATGACGTCAAAAACGGTCAAAAAATGTCATAGTATAGTATGAGGTCAAAAAAGGTCAAAAAATATCACAGTATACTATGACGTCAAAAATGGTCAGAGTATAATATGGTGTGGCATTAAAAAATGTTTAAAAAAAAAAAGGTCATAGTATAGTAAGTTGTCAATGATCGTCAAAAATACCGTAGTATGTTGTCAAAAATGTGGAAAAACTCCAAATTCTCAGGTCAAAAACTACACACTCTCCTGCTAAAACTGAGAAGGCTAACACCAAACATTCTTAGACTAACAGTAAACATTCTTAAGGTAAACCCAAACATTCTCAAGCTAAAAGTGAACATTATGAAGCTAAATCTGATCATTCTCAGGCTACAGCGGAAGATTCTCAGGCTAAAACTGAACATTCTCAGGTTAAAACTTAACATTCTCAAGCTAAATCTGAACATTCTCTGGCTAACATTAAACATTTTTGGGCTGCAATTTTGTTGTACTCCAATGTATAATGACAATAAAGCCTATTCTATTCTACCATCCTCAAGCTAAATCTGACCATTCTCAGGCTAACACTGAACATTTTCAAGCTAAAACTAATAATTCTCAGGCTAAAATTGAATATTCTCAGAGTAAAACTGAAGAGTCTCAGGCTAAAACTGATCATTCTTAAAGTCATGGGTATGCTGGATGCAGAAAACCCAAAAATACCTACATGGGAAATCTCAAACACCTTCAGAAAAAACGATTCCTTCAACTACTCCAGAATCAAACGGAGGTCCTAATCTTGCAGAGAACTCAGCAACCAATGCCCTTAGACAACACAAGAAATTCTGGTGCTATCTTTAAAATTTGATAAACAGCACTGACTTCTTCCATCTCACATTGCTTGCAAAATTAAAATTAAAATTGCTGTTTGTTAACGATCTGGAGACTACAGTTAACGCTTTTATTTCAAAAGGCCTCAACTACTGCAATTCACTTAATGTAGGAATCAGTCTGTCTAGCAATTTCACTTGTTGGTCCTTAACAGTGGAACAATAACAATGAGATTTTCCCCCTTCATTGATGCCTTTAAAACCAGTCTAAGGTGCCATCTCTTTAGCTTCTTAAGTAAGTAAGTCATGCCATCTACTAGCTATCATCTATAAATAGAGTTTATTATTCTAAGCTCATCCTGGTGTCTGCCTGTGTGTGTGTGATCTGATGCTGTGTAGTGTATATACTGTATGTATGCATGGCTGAGCTATAAGTATGATTCATTGTTCCCTACCTTGTTTCCACAAGAACAGGTGATCTCATGGTCTGTGGTACCTATGGTCTCTGTGTATTTTAATATATGTATGTATGGTGTGTGTGTGTCCGTGTGTGTGTGTGCGAGCACACAGAGATTCCAGTAGGATTCTGGAGCTTTGCTGTGGAGCCTCAGTGGAATGCAGCCTCTAGTTACTACTCCTCTCTCTGCATGTGTGTGTGACCCACATACCTCGTTTTACTAGTCAAGGTCATTTCTCGAAGGACTCAGGTATTTTTATGATCTGGCTGATCTTACCTTCCGATTGGATCGATAACGTCCAGCTGTTCATCGTCGCAGGCTGTAGCAGCAGCTGTTCGCTCATTGAGCTTCTGTGAGTTGCAAAACACAAAGGTGCTTTTGTCAGGAGTGACCCAATAAAGAAGGTAAAATATGTTTAGATGAGACTGAAATATAATGACACCAACTATAGAATAATGTTTTTTTACATGACCAACATTACAAACAGACAGGGCTGCAACTGTTGATCAATTATTCTTTAATGAATTTTTTAAATTAAATAGTAAACTTTTTTAAGTTTAAGGCAACTGTTTGAGCAATCATCAATATAGTTGCCAAATCAATTTTTTGGCAATTGATTAATTGACTAATCACTGCAGCTCTACAAACAACCAGCAGTAACTTCAGTTACAGTTTCTGTGGCCTCCTCCTATTCATTTAATATGAATATTAGTATTATATATTATAATATATATTACTTTTTGTTTAGTTAAAGTTACAAAAATTCTCTTAAAGTTACATTAAATTCTCTTTGTGCCCACTGGGGGGGAGAGAAAAACTGGATCACACGCTGACACACACTCAGCCCCGACATATCACCTTATAAAAAGCTTCCCACCTAAACGGACACAGATCACTATCCTACTGGAGTGCTGTGTCCAGCCTATATTCACTCTCCTTTTAGCTCTGGATTGGTCTCCACCAACTCCTGACAAAAAAACATCTCACTCTTTAGTTGCTAAGTGTCCACTTTCCTCACCAGCTTGTCTCCAACCAGAGACTGAAAACAGCTGTCTGAAGAACTGCAGCTGGAAACTCTGCGACTGAACCAGACAGAAAATGTGCTGCAAAAACCAAACCAAAAGCTAAGAGGGGCTGAAAAAGGCTATGTTGTACCATAACTGTCAAATTACATAATTTCATTTTTTGCATCATTTGTACAAAAAATACTGACTGGAGCCTTGATGTAAATTGCAGACTAATGACATACTTGTCTCTTGTCTTGACCATGACTGGTCAGTTATTTAACAAGTACTTTGGAAATAATTTGTTTTAGTCATTTTTTTTTTTAGAATACATCACTGTGGATTTTTTACATCACAAATGTAATTTGGGATTGTGGATTATGACAGGGATTCATATCAAACATGAAGAGAGGATAAATAAAGATTAGAACTGACAAACTGATGCTGTGTGTGAGAGATACCACTGTCCATTTTTTTATTATTCATTCCATCCATTTCAAATCAAACTTAGCTTTTCATTAAAAGGAAGTTTGTCCCTTTGAATATTTCATGTGTGTGTGTGTGTGTGTGTTTGTGTGTAGCATTAGTGTCATTCTGACTGACAGCAGGGGGATTGAGGGGACTAGCTCAGGGTTCCTGTGGCGTCTCTTTGTTGTTCACCTAAAATAAGTTTATAGCATTACCCATTGTTCTGGGATACACTTGGCTCTCTCTCTCTCTCTCTCTCTCTCTCTCTCTCTCTCTCTCTCTCTGTGTGTGTGTGTGTGTGTGTGTGTGTGTGTACTTGTGTGATTTTGTGAGGACCAGAGCCTTAGAGTAGAGTTTTAGACCTTCCATGTAAGGACATCTTTTTTGGGTCTCGCCTTCTGACACACATTCAAAGGTTTGTTAGGACGTGGTTTTAGGGTTCAGGTTAGGATCAGGTTTAGGGTTGGGGTTAGGCATTTAGTTGTGATGGTTTATGTTGGGGTAAAGGCTGCAGGGAGTCCTCACAAAAACAGAAGTACTAATTCATATGTGTGTGTGTGTGTGTGTGTGTGTGTGTGTGTGGTATGACAGGTGTGTGAGTGTGCGGTCTGGCTCATATGTAGAGGCTTTATATTGTATTATATTGGTATTAACACTGTGCACAAGTGGTGTGTATGAATGTGTGTGTGCAAATTGCATTATTATGCATTATCAAAACTATCCCCTATGAATTACATTAACATACATAATGCTGCCTCAATGGATGGGTGTGTAGACTGAAGCCTTGGTGGGGGCGTGTTGATATAAGTACCACACCAGAACCTTGGACAGCAGTCCAGAGTAGTATAGGAGGAGATTTGATGAATCTGCAACAATTATTTTACTCTTAGTTTCAACAGTGGCCAAGTTAAAAGTTGAATTACACTCCTCCAGGAATTTGTGCTTGCATTTGTTTGACTGGTCAACAGTGGTGCCAGGTGATGCCAAAGCTTTTTACACTAGAGCTAACACAGTGACCTTATTGTAATAAATCATGCAGCGCTGTTGTCTATCTGAACACAGCCTTAGAGCTTTCTTCATCATGTTACACACTGAATGAGTGCTATGTTCACTGTCAGTGTTTGAGTCAGGATTGTGTGGGAAGGGGTCAGATGGACGCTCTCTTTTCTAGTGGGTGAACTGTTCGTGTTGACAGCTCCCTGTCTTCTTTTTGACTTAATGTCAGCTCACACTATAGACTAACAGAACAACCTGCTGCTCAGTCATGAATGTCTGCAGATCCAGATTAAGCTGATTAACTGAAGATTATTTTCATTGTTGATTTATTAAGCACATTTAAATCAGGTGCGGTTTTTGATTGGTAGGTAAGCTTTTTGATCATCTTATTTTGAAATCTGTACTGCATTAAACAGAGAAGTGCTTTTGTTATTAAGCCTGCCTTTGTTGATATAAATGGAAACGCAGCACAAACACTGGAGAGTGCATGAGTCAGTGGTACAGTGTTACCGAACTGAAAGTGTGTGTGAACTGGTCTATAGGGTATTATTAAGGGTGTGTGAGTCAGTATTTAGGATTCAACACAAAGTTATCCTGGATTAAAGAGACTCAACTGGAGAGACAACTGGAGAGAGAGAGAGATGGAGGGACAGAGAGAGGGATGACAAAGAGATGAAAGAAAGAAAATTAACAAAAAAAAAAATACAGAGGACAGGGAAGAGAGATGAAGGGCAGTGTAGATGAAAAAAGTGCTGAAAAGGATGAAGGATGAAGGATGAAGGATGAAAGGATGAAGAGAAAAAGTAAACTAGTCAGGAGATCTCTTGTTCAAAGAGAAAGTCAAAGCTCTCTGGGAAATGAACAGTCCACCCTCCACTCATTTATTTTTCTCCTCTTTCAGACAGAGAGGCAGCTGATGTATGGAGAGATGGAGGGATGGAGTGTCAGACAGGGATGGAGGGGAGGGGAGACAGCTGTTAGGGATGGGAGGATGGATGGATAGATGGATGGAGGGCTTACAGAGAAATGTGTAGCGGCCTCAGCAGTAAGTCTGTGAGTAAACCTTTATTTATAAAACACCTTTAAACACAGAGGGTCACAGAGAGCTCAGCCAACATAACAGCACCAAGAGAAGAGAGAGAAGTGGAGGGAAAAGGAGAGCAGGGAGCCATGTTGTCTTGTAAATCGATAACTAAAAATCAATAAATCCAACAATAAAAGTCAATTATGTATAAAATGTCTCTATAAAGATTTAGAATAAATAAATAAAAGAACGTTTTAGTCACATTTTAGTCATTTCATTGATGTTAGTCTAGTTGTAGTCAACAAAAACATTTTTATACTGACAGTATAGACAAACTCAGCTGAAACACAGCTGAATGGTGTATATTACCCATGATCCTCTTCTCCTTCTGGAGCAGGAAGTGCTGTGGCTGTTTCCTGGATCTCAGAGATGAACTCTGGTTTTTAACTGATCTCCAGTTCAGCTTCACTCTGAACTCTCTGGTCTGATTCCAGCAGTTTAAGCTGCTGACTCTCACTCAGTTAGAGGGAGATCCAACCTGAAGAACCACAGGTACACAGAGACACAACAGATGTTCAGAGGCTCTGTTACAAGTTACAAGTTACTGAACCATCACAATGTTGACTTAAAGGCATCAAGCTCATATTTTTATATGTACAAATTCAGCAACCAAGGTGACAGACTGACTGAGATGACCAAAATGTTACAGCACAACAGCATCCTGGTTTACACTTAGATGAATATCTGACTTTCTGTTCCAGTATTTCAACTCTGGAAAAGAAAAACCTCAAACTTCTGTTACGAAAGTTTCAAGTCAAGAAATCCAAAGACCCACAGACCAGCTGTGAGTGGTTCTGATTGCTGAGCTGTGGTTGGAGCTGTTTGAGGGACGGGTTACGGTCAACTAACAGTTTATTTACTGTTGCAAATAAACCAATGGAACCAATCTGTTTCTGAGCAATGTAATACCAACTAAATGGCTTTCAGGCTTCAACTGGGCAGCCAAAGGCCCCGAGACCCTATGTAACCTACACTGGGGTAATAATTCACCAACATAAGGGGACATTTTAAGGACATGTAAGTTATTACAAGTGTTTTAAAACTGATCCAGGATTTGCAGCCACAGCAGGGACATTGTGTAGTAACATGAACCCTTTCTGAGTCGTTCTAAGTCTCACTGCTCTGTTTGGATACAAGGGTTTAACAATCAGCAAAACTAGACACCTGAACAACACGCCTGAAGTAAAAAACAGTTCTCACTGAGATTCTCAGTTTAAAGAGGCTGCAGGACGAGCTGTTCTGTCTGTGTGTAACTCAGGAGCAGAGTCGACTTTCCCTGAGTATTACAGAGTAAAAATAGCATCGTATTGAAGCTGAAAGACTCGTCTTTAATCCCTCTGCAGATCTGCACTTTAACAGCACACAGAGAAATAAAATATCACAATACTCTGCTGTCAAAATCCTAATGGTGTGTCAGTCATACTATCAGTGATTGAGACCCGGTGTGTGTTGTTACCTCATTCATAACTGTCATTCACTGAAGGGGGATTACAGACCGAGGGGGAGGGGGGAGGGAAAAGGATGATGGGAGCTTAAGATGGAGCCTATGTTTGGGTTAAAAGACAATTCTGGTTTATCACAACTTCTGTTGTTAATAATGACAATAATACATAGTAAGTCGCTAACATTAGCATGCTTGGCTAACTGTACTACCTACATTAGTAAACAAGCATTATTTCTAAGCTCCAGAGTTAGCTTATCATTAGCCTCCTCCATCATTTTGTAGGGGTTACATGTCACATCACAGACAGCCGCTGTGTGGGAGGCGGTCGTGGATAATTTATTGGTTACCTGAAATATTTTTGTCAAACTCATCAGTTAGTCTTCATCTCAAACTCATTTCTCCTGTAAAAGTGACTGTAAACAGCTGAATGGTGTTATGTTTCATATAATACTGTAGGACAGATAACCTCTACCTGATCTGTTATTTCCACGTCTTATACATGGATCATCAGCTGGTGAATGTGCTGACCTTCGACCTGGGACCTTACATTGCATTGCATTGAGTTAGTGTGCTAAAATGGAAAGCCGGACAGACATCCATGTAAGAGAAAGAGAGAAACAAAGACAGATGGACAGAAACACAGAGAGGGAAAGAAATGGAGAGACATGGTCGGTCAGTTTCCATAGATAGCCCACACAGTAGGTGAGAGAGGGAGAGAGAAAAGAGGGATGAGGAGGAGCAGATGTGGGCTTTAGTTCTGCCTCTCTGCTTCATTTTGGTATTCCATCCTGACCACAGCAGGCCTTTTATGACCGTTCAACCAGACCAGTCCGTCCAATCAGCTGCAGCGGAGGAGGTCACATGCTGTGCTGACCTTCACAGAAAGGTTATAAAGTGAGGTGATGCTCTGTTAACTCACTTATTCTGTTCTTCTACAACATCCTCAACAACTACGCTGCATCAAAGACACTAAATCCACCAGGAGCTTCAGACCAGACCAGACCAACCCGACAGAGTGAGTACACAAACCTGACCAGGCTGTTTTTCTGTGAATTATATGTTCTGTCTAATTCACAAAATTAACGTCATCAAAATTATATTTGGACTGAACCTTTCAAACTCAAATACCTTTACAGTATCTACTACAGTACCCATGAGTCTTAGCGGCCTTTACTCTGGAGAAAACTCCATCCAGAGTAATCTGGAATAAAAACCTGCACCACTGCAGCTGAATTCACTCCAAAGTTTGTCAGAGACATAAAAGTGAGTTGTCAAAAATCTTTAAGGTTTTACAAAGCTTGACCTCTAACTTCACAGAGGGCAACTGCCCCGGGGCCCGAGACCCCAGCAGGCCCCAGGAGGCCCAGATTCAGTGCATTTAATTTAGGTTTGAGTATGTAAGGTATGGTAACAATGGTTAAATGCATTAATATCTGGTCTTGTCTGACCAGATATTAATGCATTTGTGGTCCTGTCTTTTTCAGGGACCCTTTGTCAAAATCAAGTTTAAAAAGTATTTGTCCATAAGAGTTTAACAGACACAATGAATTTAAATGTTGCTTAATCCTAATTAGTGCTTGTAGAATATCTTAAAGGTCTTCATTTTTGGTTATATTCTGCTCACATTTTCCTAAATTCCGTTGTTATTGATCAAATCACCACAGACTAATAAATATTTATATTGATGGGAACTTGGTGGCAACCTGATATACCGGCTCTCTGGGATTTTAGTTGACTTCTTTCTAACTTATTGGGGGTTTTTCTGCACAATGTGGTGTCTTTGATTTTTGTCACTGAATCATAATCTTGCACTGTTGTGGATTTTCTTGTCCTGATTATGAGAAGGAAGGCTGATTGTCTTCATCTTTTTTTTCCTCCCACAACCAAGTTAAGGCATGACCACACTCACAAAGAGATCTGCTGTCTAACAATACCATCAAATGGTTATATTTACCATTAGGATTTGTGCAGGGAGTTTCTCTGTGGGTGTGACGATGCATCAACTCAGGCATGGGAAGAATATAATACAGGGAGAGGCAGATGGATCCTCTTGAGCTGATGTGGCAGCTGTTAGCTCTGTCTGAAATCCTGAGTAATGCACTGAGGTAGGCCAAACATATTGTGAAAATGGCTGCCATGCCAATTTGTTGACATCATAGTTTAGTTTAGGTCTGTGTTACACAGCTAAATAAAGATTTACAGTGCAGTAAAAGAGAAGAATACCTGCTGGGCTTTGTGGTGTTGGAAATATGCTTCAGATATGTCTGGTGATATTCTATATTTACGTTATTGTAAATAAAAAACTAAACCAAAGCTGAATGTATCCTGCGGCAAGTGTTGTGTTGTGTGTGTGTCACAGAGCTCCATTGCTGTCATTGTTCTGACTAAACTGTCGTGCTGGCACAAATATTCACTACAGCACTAAATGTGGATTAATCCACAGCTGAAAATAGTCCCTGACAAATGTCTTCTTCTGTTTGTTTGTTAAAAACTACAGAGAGCAGGTGGGGGCTGATCCAGCTTCACCTACATCTCACGATGAAGTTGTTGTTTATACAACAAGCACTGACAGAGTTTTATCTGTATCTGCATCTTTTTTGGATAGAAATAGCCATTAATGAGCATGACAACCAGACCTACTGGAATCATGAAAATCTAAGATGTGGGTGGTAATTTAGAGGTCTGGTTACACTGTTACAACCTTCACAGCTAAGTGGACAGGTATTGAGTTTAGTTGTGACGTGAAATGAATCTTTTAAAAATGGTGAGGCTCATGCTGTTTAGTCGCCTTTGTTGTTTAGTTTTCTTGTTGTTTGCATGACAATGATGCTCAAACAATCTTCTTCTTAAATTTTGTTCTTGAAGTTTGTTCTCCAGCTCTTCGATCTTGTTAAATCTTGCTCTTCAAAGTTCAAGGTTCTTCAATACCACTCTTCGGCTTTGCCCTTCAAACACATTCTTGACATCTCATGGGTCTTTTTTAAGGTCGTTCTTCAAGGTAGCTCTTTCAGGTAAATAATATTGTTCTTCAAAGCTGGTTTTCAAGGCATCTCGACAGCGTTCCTCAAGGTTTCTCTACAAGACTGAAGATGGAAACTATTCAAAACAGCCAGGACAGTTTTGAGGAAGTGGTACAAGGAGTGGTCATCTTTGCAAAAAACACAGAGTTTAAGAACACTGTGATCTTGAACTCAAAATGCTCCAGAATGCACCTTTAAAGAACCAGTGTTTCCATGTGTTCTTGTGTTCAGATGTCTCGGTTCATGGATATGACGGAGTTTGGGGAAGCTGGTCATTACCTTCGTCTGACCAACCTGGAGCAGCTGGCTGCAAAGGCTCAGGCTTTTGATGGTACAGATGCATTTTATACATACTATCTATATTTTTCAAATGCTCATTAGAACTGCTACATTCCTGAGTGTTTATAACTGTATCTACATATGTTTCTATATGTGTACCACTACTATATTAAATAAGAATCGTGTATAATTCTTTCTCAGGTACAAAGCGTGTCTGGATGCCTGATGACGTTGAAGCGTATATTGAAGTGGAGATCAGAGAACTGAATGGAGACAAGACGACTGTGGAGACCAAGGACGGACGGGTGGGTTAGTTAGTCAGTTAGTTCATTTGTTTAATTTAATTAAGTTGTTGCAGAGTGGGAATGGCAGAGGCTCCATTCTCCCTGTTATGAACTGGGAAACATATGCTCTTATATATCTATGATCAGCTAATATCAGTCAATATGTTGGCCTGACCTTTGTATTGGTCAAGCTCTGATTTATACCACATGATGTACATTGTTAAATCTCTGGGATCAGCTTTTCAAATCCTCCATGAGACTCAACCTCAGTGTGTTTCAGTTTCTGATAGTAAAAGAAGACGACCTCCAGCCCATGAACCCTCCTAAGTTTGACATGATAGAGGACATGGCCATGTTGACTCATCTAAACGAAGCCTCTGTCCTCTTCAACCTGAGGAGGAGATACAGCATGTGGATGATCTATGTTAGTATCCACTCTAATGTAAACATCTGTGGACCTCGCACAGTTTCCAGATCTTTATAACGTATGAATGGAAACTATCTCTAACTCTGTGTCTCTGTCAGACCTACTCCGGTCTGTTCTGTGTGACAGTCAACCCGTACAAATGGCTGCCGGTTTACTCTGCTGAGGTGGTAACGGCCTATAAAGGGAGGCGTCGTGCAGACACACCGCCTCACATCTACGCCATCGCTGACAACGCCTACACTGACCTGCTGCAGAGTGAGTCACCTTTAACCTCTGATCTCTGACCCCAACCAGCTGTCCAACCACCACTCTGTTAGAATTATCCCTCATACTGTTAGGTGATTATTTGATAATAATTATATTTCCCAGAGGTCCACTTTTCCTCTCTCCTCATTGTAAGTCTCCTCAGCTAAAATGAAATTCACACTGGACAGGCTCTATTCCTCCTTGCTTTTCCTTCACATGGTTTCCTTTCTTCCACAGATCGAGAGAACCAGTCGATGCTCATCACGTAAGTCACAACAGCTGCTCTAACATCACATGGAGCATTCAGGAACCTAGGAGGATGTACGCAGATGATCCAAAACATTATGACCACACCTGCCTGATATGATGTTGGTCCTTTGCATGCTGCCAACAGGCCGAAGCCAGACTCTGCGAGATCTCTGAATACACAATTTAGTTAAAGTCAGTCAGGTCTTTACACCTTCCCCATTTCTGTTGACTACAAGAACCAGCTGCTCAGATAATCACTGTAATTCATGTTATCTGTAAGTGGTCATAATATTTTGACTCATCTCTGTACATTGGTTTCTTTATGTGTATAGATGCTGCTGACAGAGAAGATTTGTTGTTGTTTACAGTATCTTACCTTAGTGAAATCCACCTGTGTGTGTTGTTTCTTCCTGTCAGTGGTGAGTCCGGTGCAGGAAAAACCGTCAACACCAAAAGGGTGATTCAGTACTTTGCAATCATCGCTGCTCTGGGAGAAAATGTGAAAAAAGGAGTAAGTGTTTCTATTCATTAACATCTCGTTGCTGACAGTATGATAACAAGTGCCTACTGTGTTTATGACTATGTCACATAATAACCTCCTTTTCTGTGTGTGTGTATTCAGGGGTCATTAGAGGACCAGATCATTGAAGCTAATCCAGCCATGGAGGCGTTCGGCAACGCCAAAACCATCCGCAACGACAACTCCTCTCGCTTTGTGAGTTTAATGAAGTCATTATGTGAAGTCATTAGGTGTTTCTATGACCACAGAAATAGTTTTCAATTTGCTGTAATCACTCCACCTGAAATCCACAGCTCTCAATCACAGCAAAAACTATGACTATGACTGATGACTGTTTTAAGACAGAAAGACAGACTTGTGAACTTTGACGTTAGACTTTATGTAGTATGACACTGATTGCGAGTCTGTGTTTGTGTGTCTCAGGGAAAGTTCATCAGAATTCACTTTGGGACGACGGGGAGGCTGGCGTCTGCTGACATCAACATCTGTGAGCTGTATTTGTGTTAATAAACTAGCATAAGTTAATAATGGTGTTTTTTTTTTATGGTAAAGCAGCAAATATCAAGCTCCATCTGACACCAAACATTTTGGAAATTCATAAAATAGCACAATAGACAGATCATAGAACTGGGCGGACACATGTATTAACTCACCAGCAGACTGTGTTGTGTGGCGTTGTACATATTTATGTGTGTTTTTTATCAGATCTTCTAGAAAAGTCCAGAGTTGTGTTCCAGCAGCCAGGAGAGAGAAGCTACCACATCTACTACCAGATCCTGTCCAATCACAAGCCAGAACTACAAGGTAACCCCACCCACCACTGTAAACTGTCCAGTCACACACCAGGATCACCACCTATAACTGATATTAATACTGATATGCTGTCTATTATTACTGAACCCATGGACACAGCCTGCCTTATGTCAACAGTCCAGGCTGGTGGAGGTGGTGTGACTGTGTGAGGGATATTTTCTTGACTCATTTTGGGCTCTTAATACCAGTCAGTCAGTTATGGCCTCAGTTTACCATCTTCTGATGGCTACTTCCAGCTGGCTAACGCTCCCTGACACAAAGTAATGAACATGACAGTGAGTTCAGTGGCCTCCCCAGTCTCCAGTGGATCCAGTAGATCACCTTTGGGATGTGGTAGGAGATTGGCAGCATGAATATGCAGCTGACCAATCTGCAGATATGATGTGAATCCAGAGGGAGGAACTACTGAGGGTTGGTGTGGTGTTCCTAATAAAGTGCTCACCACAAAGCTTCAGTCATACTCTGTTACAGCTACAGGTCAGTACTGAGTACTGAAAACACTCAGCACTGAGTCTGTGTGGACAACAGCTGAGCAGCTAATAAGCCACAGGACAGACACCAACACCTGACGCCAGCTGCACACTGACAAACATGGAGGGACATTTAACCAACAGTATCGACACCAGCAGACAGAGAGGACTTTAACTCACGTTATTTGATGATGAAGCTCAGTTGTCTGTCCTTGCTGGAGGTGAACGGGTTCATATCCATGTCCCGGTATGTCCCGGTGTGCTTGTTGCTACGGTGATAATTAATGTTGACAGAACTTTCTTAACGCCTCAGCGCAGAGTTTCTTCTCTGTTTGGCGACAACATGGCGGCGATTTCACGCCAACATCACCTGCGTCACCTGCGCACGCTCCACTCACTGCCACACTGCCATACCATGTTTGACCGCTGACCAAGGGAGGCGCTGTTTCACACAAAACCACTTCGAGACGCACAGAAACAGATGCAAAACAACTATAGAGATAAAACGACTAGAAAGTGACATGCTACATCTGCACTGAGACGCAAAATGACCACAAAAAGACGAATAAGAAAAAAATAAATGCAAATAGACATAAAAGTGATGCAAAATGAACACAAAGACAAAGAAATGAATACAAAGACACTATTAAGAAATACTATTTGAAGCTGTAATGTTTGTGGTTGTCCTGTGTTGCAGACATGTTGCTGGTGACCACAAACCCCTACGACTATCACTTCTGCTCTCAGGGTGTGACCACAGTGGAAAGCATTAATGACGGAGAGGAGCTGAAGCTTACTGATGTAAGAAACACACTCTCATGCCAGAAAGACACACACCGTCCTCTGGTGTCATATAAACTCTAATCTCTGTCTGTATGCAGCATGCCATGGACACGCTGGGCTTCACTCCAGAGGAGAAGTACGGCTGCTATAAGATTGTTGGAGCCATCATGCACTTTGGTAACATGAAGTTCAAGAAGAAACAGAGAGAGGAGCAGGCAGAGGCCGACGGCACGGAGAGTAAGATTCCCCTTTAGTTACATCATGTAATCTATTCGAGTAAAATGTAATCTATTCTAACTTTAAATGAAGCTGATAAAAGATGAAGACAAACCAACAATTATTTGTAAGTGTCAACAAGAGCATTTCCCCTAACAGCCACAGAGTAGCTTATAAAGCCTCACGGGAGCTATAGACTGTATGGTCCCTGTTTAATAATCAAATAAATAAATCTTAGAGGGCATAACTACTGTAGGAAGCTGCGTTCTCATTTTTTGGGCAGAAATACAACATAATACACAGATGCTTTATTTCTGAAACCTGTTCAATACATTGTCCATGAACCTTTAAATCTAACAGACTTCTGACGAGGGCAGGTCCCTGAATAAGAAGCACAACATGTGAACTGAAACAGTTATATCAGACACAAATATCACAGTATCACCACTGCATTGAATGATTCTGTTTTGTTAATAGAATGATATGACATGACATGACAATGACATTTCTTTTCCTAAATAACTGTCTTTATCTCGCTTTCCTGTTTTAATCATCGTGAAACAGTTCCTGTACTTAAGAATTTATACTGCAAGCCACCTCTTTCTTATGGTTGCTGAATGTTGGGTATGACATGGTATAACATTCTGTATACATGCATGTGTTTACGTTTGTTTAGGTGTGGATAAGGCAGCCTATCTGATGGGCATTAGTTCTGCTGACCTGCTGAAAGGCCTGCTGAACCCCCGCGTCAAAGTTGGAAATGAGTTCATTGTGAAAGGACAGACTGTGGAACAGGTAACTGGTTAATCAGTCAAGTAACCAAAATCTTTTTTTCTATATTCTGTGATATTAACTGTCAAATCTGTCAATGAACCTCACTGGCCATTTTTTATGTGCGTGTAGGTTAACTTTGCAGTGGCGGCCCTGGCCAAAGCCACCTATGACCGTATGTTTAAGTGGTTGGTGAGTCGTATCAACTCGTCCTTATACACTTCTCTGCCTCGTCAATACTTCATCGGAGTCCTCGATATTGCCGGCTTCGAGATCTTTGAGGTAAAGAGGAAAGAGGGACAGTGATATCTAGTCAAGATCCAAAACTTTCTGAAAAATATCAGTAATTTTCTGGGAAAATATGTAAAATAATGCACAAACCATCTAGCTGACTTGCTTGTTGGCCATCAAGATACAAGATATAAACCAGATAGACCTCTTGCAGCAAAGCTAGAAGTTGTACTCTGTTTCCACCCTTTGTAATAAGCAAAGCCAAACATGCCCCGGTCTGGTAAATCTGGATTTGTAGTTAGATTTTGTGTCCTTTCCAGAAATTAACTTAGAAATTAAATTAGTCTATGAAAATTCCAGAAACTAATCTCAGCCTAGAATAATATCTAGAACCTTTAAAGGTAAATCAGGAGGATAAAATAATCTGGCTATAGACTTTCCATGGCATCTTTATGTGCCTTTTTTCTGGGAATTAGGGAACTTAAAGTGTAGTTCACAGGTGGTTGGATTTTTAAAGTCTGATACCAGTATTGGTGTTGAGGTTGTGTGGACCCCATTATGTCAAAAATCTTGGCTGCAGGCCAGTCTATGATAAACAACTACAAAATGTTTCTGTCTCTCTGCAGTTCAATAACTTTGAGCAGCTGTGTATCAACTTCACCAACGAGAAGCTGCAGCAGTATTTCAACCACCACATGTTCATCCTGGAGCAAGAGGAGTACAAGACTGAGGGGATAGAATGGACCTTCATAGACTTTGGTTTGGACTTACAGGCCTGCATAGACCTCATAGAGAAGGTGTGTGGACATAAATCTACTGTCAAAGTGGAAAAAAAGAAACATTTGATATCAAAAACAACAGAATAATCATTGGTTCTATGTGTAGCCCATGGGGATTCTGTCCATCATGGAAGAGGAGTGTATGTTCCCCAAGGCCACGGACCACAGCTTTAAAACCAAACTCTATGACAACCATCTGGGGAAGTCACCCAACTTCCAGAGGCCAAGGCCGGACAAGAAGCGCAAATATGAGACACACTTTGAGGTGGTTCACTATGCTGGAGTGGTGGGTATCAGCTCATAGTTTCTTAGAGTTCTTTTGCTCAGTCAGGCAACAAGTGGAATGAACCAGATGTTTTTGCCACCTTTTCCATCACGTTGACATATGTCAGATTCAAATAGAAACTTTTCCCTGTGTAGAGTTAAATCTAACCAAGGTTGATGTTACGTGGGAGATCGAGGAATTTAAAAAATTGTATTTCACTGTAGGTGCCGTACAACATCACAGGTTGGCTGGATAAAAACAGAGATCCTCTGAATGAGACGGTAGTGGTTCTGTTCCAGAAATCCTCCAACAAACTGATGGCTGGACTGTTTGAGAACTACATCAGCTCTGAGATGGGTAACTAGACAAAGAGACATTTTTCAATAGTTTCAAATACTTTTTCAAATAATTGTTACAGCTGGAATCCAAAGGCTTTAAATTGGAACAAACCTGTACATCGTTAAAGAAATCTAACAAAGAAATACAAGTGAGTGTGATGACACTGTATGAAGAGTAAACAAGTATTGTTTGTGCTGTTGTTTCAGCCAGTGATCCAAAGGCTGAGACTAAACACAGAAAGAGGAAAGCAGCTTCCTTTCAGACAGTTTCTCAGTTACACAAGGTGAGTTGGACTGTTGTTCTTACCTGTGATTATGACACAAGCTGCAGGACTGTTGCTGCAGAATAAAGTGATCGAGACAAGTTTGGGTTTTGGTTCCTGCCATCTTTGTCATTTAGAGAGGAGGGTGGGGCCTAGGTGCAACCTCCTCAAATGACTGTAATTGGCTGAGACTCTTGAAACTTGTCACAGCAAATAGATTGTCTCCAACTTTTTGTCTTTGTGTGTTTAGGAGAATCTAAACAAGCTGATGGCTAACCTTCGCAGCACTCAGCCTCACTTTGTCCGCTGCATCATCCCCAACGAGAGCAAGAATCCAGGTAACCAAACAACTGGATTAAATGTTTGTAGCCTCACTATTAGTTCTGCGTGGTTTTAATGTTTGTCATACACAAGAAAACTGGATGATTGAGCATTTAGAAATCTTCTTGAAGCTGTTGGGCAAGATGTTCCGAGCGTCCCTGTTTGATTTGCAGGTGTGATGGATCCGTTCCTGGTCCTCCACCAGTTGAGGTGTAACGGGGTCCTTGAGGGGATCAGGATTTGCAGGAAAGGCTTTCCAAACCGTATCCTATATGCTGAGTTCAAGCAGCGGTAAGTCCAGAACCTTACCGCACTTAGAAACAGTTTAAGTTGTTGTACTGATCTGGTCTGGTATGTCGCCTTGTTTCTGTTTTCTCAGTTATCGCATATTGAATCCCTCTGCAATTCCGGAGGATTCGTTTGTGGACAGCAGGAAGGCTGTGGAGAAACTTCTGTGCTCTCTGGACATAGACCACACCCAGTACAAGTTTGGACAAACCAAGGTCCAACACAAATACTGTGAATAATACTGCTGTTACAACTTCTGCTCTCAGAGTTAAGATGGTGATTAAACATGATCTGTTTTCCATCTCCACTGCCCTCCTCAGGTGTTTTTTAAGGCAGGTCTGTTGGGTCAGTTGGAGGACATGAGGGACACCCGTCTGTCTCAGATCCTCACCACCGTCCAGGCCATGTGCAGAGGGAAGCTGATGAGGATGGAGCGACAGCTGATGATGCTGAAAAGGTCAATATTATTAATTGTGTTGGCTTCTTATCTGTGTGCTGTAGGAAAAATGGAGGAAAGAAAAATCAGTCTGTGTTGTGTGTGTTTCTTTGACTCTTCCTCTCAGAGATGCTGTAATGGTGATTCAGTTCAACCTCAGAGCGTTCTTCTCAGTGAGGACTTGGCCATGGATGATGTTGTTCTATAAGCTCCGCCCCCTGCTCAGAAGCGCCCAGGTGGAGAAAGAACTTGCTGCTCTGAAGGAAGATTTTGCCAAACTAAAAGAGGCCTTTGACAGGTCTGTGCACCTGCCTGTGGCTGACAAGCTGTTTGTATCTTCATTACAATATTATTTAGACATTTTGATGTTATTGTAAGTAGAAAATAAAATTACTGTAGTTTATATTCTCAATTGTGTTTTCCATCTGTCATTTGGTTTGTTGTGTTTCTCCTTCAGATCGGAGGTGAAGCGTCGGGAGGCAGAGGAGAAGCAGGTGGTTTTGGTTCAGGAGAAAAATGACCTTGGTCTGCAGCTCCAAGCTGTAAGTCACATTGAGACATACAGGAATTATTTGGAAAATCCCCTTTATGTTAGTCCCACCTGGTATTAACATGTGCTTTCTCATTCAGGAAAGATATGTCTGTTTTCATTACTTCAGAAAAGGAGAGCTGTGTTACAAACAAAACCTGATCATTTGTATGCTTGTTTTTTTTATAGGCCTAAAATTTCTGTCTTTTCCATCCTAATCATCCAGGAGCAGGATAACTTAACAGATGCAGAGGACCGCTGCAATCAGCTGATTCAATCCAAAATCTCTCTGGAGTCCAAGCTGAAAGAGATGCAGGAGCGTCTGGAGGATGAGGAGGAGGTGAGCGCCACACTGACATCCAAGAAACGACAGCTGGAGGACGAGGTGACGTCACTGAAGAGAGACGTGGACGATCTGGAGATGACCCTGGCTAAAGTGGAGAAAGACAGACATGGAGTGGAGAACAAGGTTTGTCAGATGGAAGAGCATCAGTCTGATGATGGCTGGAACCAGTTTACCATTGTAATTCATTTTTCCTGCCGTCCAGGTGAAGAACCTTTCCCAGGAGATGTGTGTTCTGGATGAATCCATAGCATCTCTGAGCAGAGAGAAAGCTGCCCTGCAGGAGGCTCACCAGCAGGCTCTGAATGACCTTCGGGCTCAGGAGGACAAAGTCAACATGCTGGCCAAGGCAAAGACTCGACTCGAGCAGCAAGTGGACAACGTAAGAAAAGATGTCACTGAAGTGTCCATTGAGCTGTGTGAACAAACAGAAACTGTACAGACATTAAAGTAATCTAACTGCCTGTGCACAAGCTGGACTGGAGCAATTTTACAGTATCATCTATGGGGCCTCTAGAACCTCTTTAATGATAACTACAATCTCCAATACGACTGTAAAGTAACACTTAAACAACCCACAATTCCCAATGGACACTTAGAACCCCCTTGAACCCACCCCTCAATGGGACCCCTAAATGATCTTCACAAATTTCTCGATGACTACCTTGATGTCCTAAAAAATCACTGGAAACTCTAGAAGGACCAAAAAAATCCCTTAAAGGACTCTTGACCTATCATCAGAACTTAATAAAATACCTCCAGAGTCTCCTAAATGGCCATCAGTGTTTTGTGCTCCTTGGTGAAGACTGCAAATTTTAGGATCTAAAAGTTAGAGAGTTTGTTTCTGTTCTCTAACAGCTTTTCCCCTTTCTTCCATGCAGGTGGAAGGTTCCTTGGAGCAGGAGAAGAAGGTGCGGACAGAGCTGGAACGAACTAAACGGAAGCTGGAGGGGGATCTGAAGCTGTCCATGGATTCAGTGAGGGACCTGGAGAACCAGAAGGACGAGCTGGAGGAGAGACTAAAAAAGTAGGAAAACACATCCAGAGCTTGTGGTTTTTAACTTGCATATGACTATTCAGCAATGGCTCAATTTCTGCTTTACTGAAGAATTTGTGTAAAATTAATCACAAATATCACTTATTAATAAATAATCACTGAATAATAATAACACAACAAATAGCATCAATATAATCCTGCCCTGTTTTGATAGTATCTTCCTTTCTCTCTGTCTCTCCTCACACCTCCCTAAAGAAAAGACTTTGAGTTGGGTCAGTTTCAGTCGAAAATGGAGGATGAGCAGAATTTGGCCGCTCAGCTTCAGAAGAAAATCAAAGAGCTTCAGGTTGGTCGTGCAGATCCAGAACAGGACATGTTTAGCTTGCTGATCTTCATCTCCATCACCACTGCTGCTACAGGAGTGTGTTGTGATCACCCCCTCAGACTCGTATTGAGGAGCTGGAGGAGGCGCTGGAGGCGGAGCGGGCATGGCGCTCCAAAGCTGAGCGTCAGAGGAACGACATCGCCAGAGAGCTGGAGGAGCTGGGAGAGAAACTGGAAGAGGCAGGAGGAGCCTCTGCTGCTCAGATCGCTCTCAACAGGTCAGCATCCACAATACTTTTACACTGGCAATGAAATAAATTACCTAACATGTCTGCATTCTTTACGGTTCAGCTGTATTTAGAGAGCATGCTAAACTTCATGTCAAACAGGAAGCGAGAGGCAGATTTCCTGAAGCTGCGGCGGGAGCTAGAGGAGGCTGGGCTTCACCACGAGGCAACAGCCGCCACTCTGAGGAAGAAGCACTCGGACACGGTGACGGAACTCAGCGAGCAGATTGATGCTCTGCAGAGAGCCAAACAGAAACTGGAGAAGGAGAAGGCAGAGTTCAGGCTGGAGGCCGACGACCTGGCTACTAATGTGGAGCAGCTGTCCAGGGCCAAGGTGAAAAAGGAACACACTGAAAGACACAGAATTGTATCATGGGAAATGTAGAATCCAGTGATTTTGGCATTTGACATACTGAAAACTAAGAGAGGAGAAATTTCAGCCCCTGAAGCATCATCTGTGACAACTCATTTTTTAAGATCTGTCTCGAGTTCCTCAGTTTCTAGAGGGACAGTGCAAAATCTCTGAAGTATTCCTTTAAAACACAAAAGATGAATCTACAGATATAACATCCAAAGCTGAAAGATTTCTACAGTCGAGTTACAGGACTACAAAATACAGCAGGAGCTGAACATTTATCTGTTGCCCAGGTGACAGTAACTCAAACTCCCTGAACACAGATGATTAGAACAGGCCAACTTCAGCCTTCCTATAGGTCCTTCTTAGTACAGACGACTTACTCCAGTACCTTTAGTTGACTGAATTTTTGAGTATATTTTTACAGGACAGGCTGAGGTCTACATAACACCAGTTTCAATCAAATTAGTCCCTAGTATGGATCAAGCTCCAACAAACCTGAACACTATACCTTCCATTAAGGAACACAGTAGCTTCTTTTCATTATACCCTCTCTGCCTGGTTAATGCTCTCAGCTTTCAAACTCCATACCTCCAGTTTGTAATGCAGATCATATTAAATCTGTTCTCCAGGCTTCAAACAGAGACACCCAGAGTTAGAGACCAATTACTATGGCATTTTAGGTTCAGAGTGAATTGGACCAGATTCTGTCACTGAGGACTATGTCAATTATCATTTATTATCTGTATTTGTGTGTGTGTGTGTGTGTGTGTAGGGAGCTGTGGAGAAGATGTGCAGGGTTTATGAGGACCAGCTGAATGAGAGCAGGAGCAGAGCTGAAGAGCTGCAGAGACAACTGACTGAAGTCTCTGCTCAGAAAGCACGAGCGCTAACTGAGACTGGTACAGCACACACACTTCTGCATGTTATAATAATAATAATAATAATGATCATAATATTGAACCTGCAGTGTCTCCCCCTCTGTAATCCTTCCTCAGGAGTATCAGAAACATTTCTCAGACGCTTCCTATGTTTCCTACGAAGTTACTGTACATTAGAAAAGCATGAATGTATAAAGACATGATCTGACAGGGATATGGACAAAGCATCTTCCATATAATTCTGAATTGACAAAGCAGGAAGCTCAGCTTACCCTGACGTCTTCTCTTTACTGTTCTTCCAGCTGAGTACAGCCGTCGTCTGGAGGAGCGGGACTCTATGATTGGTCAGCTCCAGCGCTCTAAGGCGGGAGTTTGTCAGAACTCTGAAGATCTCAAGAGGCAGCTGGAGGAGGAGAGCAAAGTAACACTGAACCCTTATAACTCTGATCCATCATTTCAATGTTTGAACTGTCTTTAGACCTTCATTAGCTAATTTCTGTCTCTAAGAGTAAATGGGTGTGTCCATGTTGTCAGGCTCGTGTGGCGCTGGCTCACGCAGTGCAGGCGTCCCGTCATGATTGCAGTCTGCTCAGAGAGCAGCTGGAGGAGGAGCAGGAGGCCAAGGCTGAACTGCAGAGGGCGCTGTCGAAAGCCAACAGTCAGGTGGTTCAGTGGAGAGCCAAGTATGAGACTGATGCTGTGCTGAGAATAGAGGAGCTAGAAGATGCAAAGTAAGATAATACTGCCACTGCTGCTACTCCTCCTGCCACCATTCAGTCCATTTCAACTTGTAATAGAACACAATGACTGTGCATATATAAAGTATTGCTTTTGGTGTACCTGGCACCTGGTCAACCTGACGAAATACTGACCCAATACAAAATCAATCCATGGAAATGATGCACTGGGCAGATAAAATTAAATGCACTGATCACGTTCCTGCTCCCCCAGAGGATAAACCTTTTTGATTTAAATGAACCCTTGAGCCTTCCTCTAGTGCCACCTTCAGGACAAACTGTACATTTTTAGCTGCACTGTAAGGCTCTAAAACTGCCTTTACCATTTGATATGGATTGTAATTCAAGAACTTACCTAAGGCCTGAAAGATTTTTTTGTGCGCCTACTGACTTTTTGTTTTATTTGCAGGAAGAAGTTAGTTGTCAAACTACAAACTGCTGAAGAAGCTGTGGGGGCGACTCAGGCCAAATGTTCCTCACTGGAGAAAAGCAAACAGCGTCTGCAGACAGAGATTGAAGACCTGGTGGTTGAACTGGAGCGTTCCAACGCTGCTGTTCTGGCTCTGGACAAGAAGCAACGCAACTTTGACATGGTTGGTCATCAACACAACCCATAAGGCTCAACATAACTAAACAACGTAGAACATGAACTACTCACCACCAGTAGATGTAGAAAGTGGCGGTAATGTGTGCTGCCTTTTCTTTGATTGATGCAGTTGCTGAGTGAGATGAAACTGAAGTATGAGGAGAGTCAGATGGAGCTGGAGGCGTCGCAGAAAGAGTCTCGCAGTCTGAGCACTGAACTCTTCAAACTGAAGAACTGCTATGAAGAAGCTCTGGACCATCTGGAGACAGTCAAACGAGAAAACAAGAACCTGCAAGGTACTCTGTCTATCTTCCTGACCTACAGTAGCCACATGGACAACTTAAAGGTTTTTGTGGACTTGGTCTGATAGACTGATGCATAAATATGTTGAGGTTATCAAAACAGAGAACTTTACACCATCTCACTGCTGGAAACAGAGACACTGAGTCGTAAGAAATAGTTTCAAACTGTTTCAGAACCAACTGCAACACATTAGACTGAAGCAATAGTCTAATGTCATTTAAGACTTTGTGGTCAAAGCAGGCATCTCCAGAAAACTTTGACTAACCTTGTGTGTAAGACTTGATATGAATCTTTGATGGACGTAAAAGAAACTTTGTGATTGACTGAACATGGTGTTGATTCCAGATGAGATCCTTGACCTGACAGATCAGATCAGTCAGGGAGGTAAAACCATCCATGAGCTTGAGAGGATGAAGAAGATCCTCGATGTGGAGAAGGGCGATATCAGAGCAGCTCTGGAAGAAGCAGAGGTACCTGACTCATCTGCTGTAGATATTTGTCAGCTCTCTACCAGCTAGACTGTTTATTAAACTATGGTACCTGCCAACTCTCTACCAACCAGGGTACTCTGGAGCATGAGGAGAGTAAGACACTGAGATTTCAGATGGAGCTGCAGCAGATAAGGACTGAAATAGACCGCAAGATTACAGAGAAAGATGAGGAGATCGACAACCTCAGGTACCAAACATATCACGTAACTGACTCACTGTCTTAATGTGGTGAAAAAACAATGTAGCAGAGGAAGGGCAGCCAATCAGGTGCCAGTATAAATACCAGAAAACAAAACTTTAAACCTACCAACTAACCAGTAAAAGACCTGACAACTGCAGATACCAAATTTAAGACTATGTGAAATATGCAGTAGAGAAAAACAGTAGAAAACTGGTGCTTTCCACCAGGCGGAACCACCAGCGCTCCCTGGAGGCCATGCAGGCCAGTTTGGAGGCAGAGGTTCGTAGTCGCAGCGAGGCGGTTCGCCTGAGGAAGAAGATGGAGTCTGACCTGAACGAGCTGGAGGTTCAGCTGGGACATGCTAATAAACAGGCAGCTGAGAGCCAGAGGATCATCAGGCACCTACAGACACAGGTAACCTCAATCTAAGATACTAAGTCAATAAACTCAGTGATAGGTTGGCAAGGAGAGATGATATATGGCTTAAAATACTGACGTTTCTGGTGAGTTTAGGGAGCAGAAAGAGTCTAACAGCAAGATTCAAACACATCAAGTGAAGGAAAAATGTGCTTCATGTCTGCTGGATGTGGAAGGAGACAGCTGGCTGCTAAAACATTAACAAGATCAACCTGAGGTGAAGATATCAGGGAGTTTCACATACTACCTGGCGCAATATTTAATTCTTAAATACTATGTGTTCCAGGTTAAAGAGCATCAGGTGGAGCTGGAAGATAAAGTCCAGTTGACCAATCAGCTGAAAGAACAGATCGTCCTGTTGGAGCGACGCTGTTCTCTGATGGCGGCTGAGGAAGAGGAGCTTCGCGAAATCCTGGAGCAGACCGACCGAGGCCGCAAGACGGCCGAACACGAGCTGGTGGAGGTTGCAGAGCGGGTTAACCTGCTCACTACACAGGTACATACACATCATCTCCGCAGATTTGTTAGCTGTACAGTCCTGCTGCCAGTCTCCCATTCCACCACATCCAAAAGGTGTGATCTGATCTGACTGATTCACTTATTGATTGACTGACTGATTATCTGACTGATTTCCCGGCTGCTTCCTCTGTTGTAGAACACAGGTCTGGTGACCCAGAAAAGGAAGTTGGAGGCCGAGCTGTCTCTGCTGACAGGAGAGGTGGACGAGGCAACGCAGGAGAGCCGCATTGCTGATGAGAAAGCCAAGAAAGCCATCACAGATGTCAGTCCTGAACCCTGACCTTTGACCTCTGACCAAACCAAAACTAACCCTGAGCTGTTTTACTGGTGTCCAGCTGCTGTTGTATGACTGTTTTTGGGGATCTTACCAGAACTCTGTTCATATACATGTTTCTCCAGGCGGCTCTGATGGCAGAGGAGCTGAAGAAGGAGCAGGACAGCAGCAGCATGTTGGAGAGACTGAAGAAGAACATGGAGTCTACAGTGAAAGGTAAAAAGTGTTAAACACATGATGGTGGTTAATGAAAGAGATCACCTGCTGTTCCTGTGGCTGAATGACTTGTGTTTGTGTCTCTGGCAGAGCTGCAGGTCAAACTGGATGAGACGGAGCAGATGGCACTGAAGGGAGGAAAGAAACAGCTTCATAAACTGGAGACAAGAGTGAGTGAAAACTCCTCAGGAATTTCACTACAACTAAAGGGTTGTTGATTTTTTTCTGCTTCTCCTTAGAAACCACATGCTTAATAGAATAGGAAGGTTAAAGGAATAATCAAACATTTCAGAAAAAGCCCTCATTGGCTTTCTTTTGTGAGAGTGAAATGTTCAGATATCAGTCTCATGTTTGGAAGCTAGGCTCAGGACATGGTTAGCCTAGCTTAGCATAAAGACTAGAAGCAGAGAGAGCCTGAGATCCCATTTAAACGTGGCTGATATCTGATCACAACTGATGTGATCAGTTCTGTGTATCTCCTGATCCAGAAACAGTTGACAGGCTAATTGCAGGTATAAACAGGTTCAGTAAATCAGGTGCACTGCTCTGTGTGTGCAGGTGAGGGAGCTGCAGACGGAGCTGATTGTGGAGCAGAAGAAGAGTGAGGAGTATCACAAAGGAGTCCGTCGCTACGAGAGGAGAGTCAAAGAGCTGACGTACCAGGTCTGGTCACGTCTCATTGTCCAGCTGCTGCTTCTGTCCACGTCATACACATGTTCTGTTGGTTCTCTGTTGTTTATCGGTTCTCTTTGTGTTCCTGCAGTCGGAGGAGGACAGGAAGACTCTGCTGAGGATGCAGGAGCTGATCGATAGGCTTCAGACCAAAGTCAAGAGCTATAAGAGACAAGCTGAGAACGCTGTGAGTGTTTGTCACTGTCACCAGCACAAGCTGGACATGATTTAGATTTTTTCTGTTAGTCACAGCTGTTGTTTCACTGTTTGTCCACCAGGAGGAGCAGGTGAGCAGCAGTGGAGTGCGTTTCAGGAAAATCCAACACGAGCTGGATGACGCTGAAGAAAGAGCCGACATCGCAGAGACTACTGTCAACAAGCTGCGGATTCGAACCCGTGAACAGATCAGCAAGGTCGCTGTGGTGAGTCACACACTCAGCATTTTAATCTTACAGCTAAAACACAAAATATTTCTATCTAAAAGTTTAGTGTTTCCAATGTACTGTTTGTGTTTTTTGCAGATCGCTGAATGAAGCTTTCCCTGCTCTTCAGACTTTGTTTGTGGTGTTTGATGTTTGATTGCTGTGTGATATTGTCTGATGTGTTTGTGCTGTATAGTGTAGGATCATCGGGGGGGGCATGAATCTGTGTCAGCTGTATGTAACCATGTCAATATGTGATGATAGGTGATGTGGTTTGTATGGGAAGTGTGGAAGGCAGTGACGACATATGAGAGCTGCAGTCGAGTTTGTAGAACTAAACAGTCTCAACATTCAGCTGTGGTAAAGCCTGAGGGCTCAGTCTCCACCTGCACTGCTTAAAGCTAAACCTTGTCACACAGCACTCAGGTGAGAGTCACACTGTGTGAGGTTGTAATACTTAAAGTTTGGTGACATATAGAAGCTGAGGGCGAGTTTTTCTCAGTGTCAGACTCAGATTGCAAGGCTGTGACTATTTTCTGGAAGCATCAGTAAACCAGTCAGCACTGGTTTAGCACCCCTGATTATTTTTTACTTATTTATTCCTGTGTGAAAATGTTCCTGGTTGTTGGTGACAATGTTGAGAAAAGTGCATGTTTTTGGAGTGGAGTCAGCTGATAACAAAATAAGATATAAACTATGGGACACTAAGTAACATACATGTTTGACTGCAGCGCCATGTCAGTGGCTACGTTTACATATGCTACATAAAATACATGAATGAACCTGTGCCAAGTGATGTTTTTGATATTAGCTTTTAACCAGATCATCCTGAGTAGAGTCTGAATATCTTTTGCAGTGCTGAACTAATCTGTAGCTCCATGCAGCTCTTCAGCCTCTTTTAGCTTTCAGCTACACATACACTGTGTGGTTAAACTGCCTGCTAGAAAACGGGACAAACCCAGCAGCAAACAGCAGACAGACTCAGTCAGAGAGCAGCTGGTGAACACAGTGGAGGTGGAGACCAAACACAGAGCTAAAACAGAGGTAATAGTGGACTTCATTCATCATCACTCCACATTAATCATCGCGTTGCTCTGTAGCTGCTGGATGTAGGAGCAGGAAGCTGGTTGCTAACAGGTTAGAAGCTGATGATGTATCAGGGCTGTGCTGCTGGGTTTTTCTGCCCCCTACTGATCAAAATCCTCTTCACAGTCACGAGTCCTGATCTCAAACCATGTGCCTGTATTCACACTGTGTATTTGATCTGAATATTGATGTGTGGGTTTTACTGTAGAAATCTTCACTGTAGTAAAGAAAAACAATGAAGAACAAACTGTTGGTGTTTTTGTTCTTTAACTTCATTGTCTGTGCTACAAAGTACCTGACAAACCATTAGTGTTGAACAGAACAGGGACATGGTGCTGATCTTATCCTGGACCTGTTCTCTCACCTCCATCACCCTCTTTCTTTCTTTCTCTCAGTCATCTTGTCCTGTATCTCCTCCGGTCTTTTCAGTTTCACTCTGCTCGTCTCTGCTGGGATAATCTCACAATGACAATAAAAATATATGGGGAAAACACATTTTAACATTAATTTAAACATCAATTTCAATTTAGCATAAAGTTCTCCAACAACGATCAATCTAAAGAGATGGAAACTTTAACGAGATGAGTATATTGTTACCATGGTGTACTATGTACAGTTAGATGTACAGACACCTCTCACTGACTGTGACACTGAAGAAAACTTTAAAGCTTGATGATCCTCAGGTGGTTTCTGCAGTTCGAGGTGGCAGCTTTTTCCTACGATTTCTTAGCAGATTTGTGGATCATTTATTTGCAATGCACATTAGATAATTGTATCCTTTTTGACACAAACCATGCTGCAACATGTGTGGTCCTCCTTACACACGAACACGCTTTGAACAGGGAAAAGGTTCATTTTGGCATTCAACACTTTATTCACAAACTAGAACCAATCACTGTTTCCACAGGTCAGTGGGTGACTGTACAGGTGTGTTAGATCAGTATCACTGGCTGCACACGGCCCGTTTACATCATGTGTCGTCAAGTCTCAGCATGAACCCTCCATTGGTCCATTCATCCCTCCATCCTCCAATCAAAGTGCTCAGCAGTTTGTCCTTCAGTGTGTGTGTTTATGTGTGTGTGTGAGGGGGTGGAGGGAGTACAGGTGTGGGTGTGTGTGTGTGTGTGTGTGTGTGTGTGTGTGTGAGAGAGTCGGTCCAGTCTCAGGTGGTCCAGAACGGTCCGATTCTAGTGCGCGTCTTTAGAAAACACACCTAAACATTTACAAATACATTCAAACACAACCAGGAGATTTTTTCCTAGATAGTTGTTAGACAGCAAATAGCACCGCAGAGCAAATACATTTGGGGTTAAAAAAAAAAACAAACTCTACAGACAACAGACTGGTTGGCTGCATTCACACAGGAAGGAAGAAACCACCCTCAAACACTTTTACACAGAAAAAAAAGGAATATTTGTGATGAAAGTTTCCTGGTGTTTCCTCTCTGTGGATCAACAACACGCTCTGATGAAATCTGATCGTAGAAAATGTGATTTCAAATGATTAGAAATGTGTGGTCTTGGTGTCAGTCTGAGTGAGGGGCTTCTTTCTTTCTAGAGTGGTGGTTCTGAAACTCAAAAATCAGACAGGAAAAAAAATCCATAGTAGAAGAAGAAACAGACCCAGATGAGCTGGACACAGACAGAGCAGCAGCCCAGGATGAAAAACAAAAACACAACAGAAGTAGAATTAGCACGATGATCCGAGGTGATGGAGTTTGTTTCTCTCACCTCTGCTCACACTCTAATGTGACATGTAAAGAAAAAATATGGCCACATGTTCTGAAGCGAGAGACAGTTTAGTTTGAGGGTTAATATTTTAGCAAAAAGCCTTATTTTATGTAACTGAAAGCAGAGAGAGTAGAGAGTAGTCAGTGAATGAATTAAGCATCACAGAGAGGACACAGTGTGCTAGTTAACACAATACAGAAATATTAGGGTGCAGTGGTTGTTTTTCTTCATATAGCTGTCTATTGTGTTTCTTTTTTTATTTTGTAATGTCACATTTCTACTGTAGGTTTGTATAATGTCAAGAAGTTAAAAAGAATAAAAAGTTAAATGGTAAAAAATTTGAGGGAAAGTTATTTTTTAGAGTTAGGTTTGTTTCAGTTCAGATCAAAAATCATTCTGTAAATTCCACCAGAAAACAGAGTGAAAGTTCAAAAAGAGGAAGAAAAAACGCTCCTCCTCCTTCAACCACACCAGGAAAGAAAACACCAACCATGCAACAAACGAGTGCTCCTCTGTACCCGCTGATATCAGACACCATAAAGAAACTGGACGCACAAAAAGGCAGAATTACAACACTTTATCTCTAAATGCATAAAGTCTAGAAGATTCAGAAGATATTTAACAGTGTAAGAGTATGGGGGGGGGGGGGTTCATGTCCTAACATTTCTTTTCAATTTGAATTTCCATCTTTTCACTTCTTGTGTGAATCCAGTCGTGATTTTCTACAGTTCTATTTTACATTTTTATAAGTTACATGCTCAATTTTGAACTCTGGACCTCTCGGGTCAGTGGTTTGTTTGGGGTGGGGGAGGGGTGGAGGAAGCTGAAAGGTTAAAAAATAGAAAAAAAACTGAGCGGACAAAACGGCTGAACTGAAAAGGAAGAAGGTGATTGGACGGTTTGATGGTTACTTAAAAAGTAGGACTGGTTTTTCCAGGGTGACAGCTTTAACTTTAAACAAATCTTCTCTATTTTTTTTATTCACAAAAACAGCTGGAACAAGTTCTGGAATGCGATGACATCATCGTTTAGTCCTCTTTTTATTGGCTCATGAGACATTAAAAGACTTCCAGCTTTTCTTGTTTGTTCTCTTTACTCCAAAATGTTCTGGTCGTCGTTCTGTTCAGGGCTGCTGTGTTGCATGGTGGGTACTGTAGTCAGTCAGTCACCAGGTTAGTACAACTCATGCTCTGTCGTCAGTACAACCGTTGGTCACCGTGGTAACCAACGCTTAAGTTAGTGGAAGAAACAAAAAAAAAAAAACAGAAAAGGAAATGACATCACATTTACATCAGCGGTGATGTCACAGTGTTCGACACGGAAGTTTGTCTGCTTCTGTCTCAGTCTGAGTTTAATAACAACAAAAACAGGGCGAACAGGTCCTTTAATGTCTTTACAGACTGTTAGAAAGACTAAATATGAACATGTAAAACAAATATGGCCGCTGGGAGGTCACCTGAAGAGGAGGAGGAGGAGGAGGAGGAGGAGGAGGAGGAGGAGAAGACAGTTTGCTCTGTAAACATTGTTTTATCTCACCAATACTCATCTGATGTTACCGTCGTCTGTGATGTTTCCCTGTCTACCTCTCTGTCTCCTCCTCTTCATCACTGTCCTCCTCCCCCCGGCTCCTCCCCCCACAGCTGCCCTCTTCAGAGGAGAAGGGGGGAGTGGAGGAGGCGGAGGAGGAGGAGGAGGAGGAGCAGCTGATGAAGAGGTGCGTTGGGTGTTTCGTCCCAGCGTCTCCCTGAGCAGCAGGGTGGGAGGGCCTGGTGATGTCACAGAGATGGCAGAAGCTGATTGGCTGGCCTGTGAGAAGGGGGCGTGGTTGCCAAGCAACGCTGCCGCGTCGACAACCACGCCCTGCTCCTTCAGGCTGCTGTGGGCGGGGTCAGGAGCCTGCTCCAACCAATCAGGAGGCTTAGCCCTTCCAGCCGTCCCAGATCGGACCTCTGGACACACACACACACACACACACACACACACAACATAGTGACTGATGTTAACTTTTGTACCAAGTAAAGTGTGTGAGTATGTGTGTGTGTGTGTGTGTGTGTGTGTGTGTGTGTTTATCTGAACATGAGTTACAGCAGTTAGACTGGTGTTAGCAGACAGACAGTAAACTAAGGCACATGCAGGCAGCAGAGACGAGCAGTGAAATATGGAGGATCCTGTAAACCTGATCTATTAAACCTGATCTATTGAACCTGATCTATTAAACCTGATCTATTAAACCTGATCTATTGAACCTGATCTATTAAACCTGATCTATTAAACCTGATCTATTGAACCTGATCTATTAAACCTGATCTATTGAACCTGATCTATTAAACCTGATCTATTAAACCTGATCTATTAAACCTGATCTTTCTGTGGCTGCAGTATCTTTCTGCTGCAAGTTTTTCTTTTGCAGAAAAAGGAACACTCCCTGTCTGTTGATCAACTCAGTGGTTAAGAGTTCTGCTCTTCTCTTTCTAACAACACGTGACACTCGAGCAGAGAAATCTCCAACTAAATGACATTTGACATCACATAATAAATGAGTGAAATGGAACCGGTCAGAGGGAATGAGTGTAGGTGATGCAGTAGGTTTCAGGTCCAGTTCAGCTGTAAGGTCTGGAGGTCTTGTTTTTATCATCAGAAGCTAAAGTTGATGTTTGATGCCATTTATTAGAGTTTTACTTCACAGAAACAAAAATCTAAAGATAATAATAATGATTGATGACTGTGCTGAGACAGACAGGCGCAGTATTAATCAGCATGCAGGCTGGATGATCTACCAAGAGGAGGACAAGCAGAAGACTCACAGGGTTCGAGATGATGAAGGTTTCTTGACTCTCGGCCACTTCCTCCTCTCAAACACCCTGATGCAACAAACACACACACACTGTGTTACACACACACACACACACACACACACACACACACACACACACACACACACTCTCTTTGCTCCACCACCAGCAGCCCTCAGCTCCGTCAGGAAATCATGCAGCATTCAGAGCAGGAAAACATAACATGTGTGAACGTGTGCAGATGTGTGTGCATGTGTGTGTACCTGTAGTCATCAAAGCTGCCATGTTGCCGTTCTCCTGCTGAAGAGACACTCTGATTGGTTAGTGAGCAGAGGCCACTGGTGATCAGTTTGTTTGTCATTGGTCCATCTGAGGATACCAGTGACTCCTGCAAAATACAACTTACTCCCATAATCATTTTCCAACTTTATGAGCTGATGAGGGGACCCTGAACGCACCATTACCAGTGTTTTTTTTCCTAATCTAGGAAGAGGACAGGCCCAGTCGACATAAAAGTTGAGAATAAAATATGCAAAATAAAACACTTGCTGTTGTTAAACTGCTTTGTTCCCAGTCATAATCCTGGTTTCTTCTGAAAGTTAACTCTTTAAATATTATGACCAAAACGTCAGAATGAGAAGACGACGTAATGAACCAAAGATAGAGAGGAAACATGGTAGAAATGTAATATTTTTGGTATAAAACTGGAACATAAGGTCTGTAGCTGGGCCTCGAGCCAGAGCCACAAATCTGGTGCCAGAGCTGCCCATCGGTGTATTTTAAAAGGTTAATTGTGGATGTCCGAGGATGTGGACACAGTAATAGGACACAGAGAAACGCTCTGTCCACCTTGAGGGACAGTTCAGGGCTGAAATATCCTTCAGTGACATCTAGGGGTGGAAATATATAACTGCAAATCAATCACTGATTCTGAATCATGGGAAACCAGAGGAATGATGTTACAGTGATTAATTAAGTGTATGGACTGTCAGAGTGTGTGTGTGTGTGTGTGTGTGTGTGTGTGCCGTACCCAGCTCCACTGAGCGTGTGCGAGGATTACACTGCTTGTGTCCCCTGCAGCCTCTGAGCTCCATCAGCTGAACGTGGAGCTGATTGAGAACCGTCCGATCTAAAGAGCTGACGGCGTTTATCAGCTGGAGAGAGCGAGAGAGAGGTGGAGGAGGAGAGCATCAAAACACAGCGCTTTTATTTTACTGTGTGTGTGTGTATGTGTGTGTGTGTGTGTGTGTGTGTGTGTGTGTGTACCTGGTACGGGTCAGTGTTGAGGTCGAAGTATTCCAGGAAGCCGGTGGCAAACTCACAGAACAGGAAGTTGTGGGTCTCATTGATGGTCCTCAGACACCAGTATGTGTTGTTGTTGGCGCTGGTGCACGCACAGAACGGACCCACTATAACACACACAAACACAAACACACACAAAAACACATGTACACCTTGATATCATACTGCAGAGTATTGACAAAACAGAATATTAAACGTATTATTAGTACTAATATCAGCCATCTAGATCAGTGTGTGTGTATGTGTGTGTGTGTGCATGTCGTACGTGTCCAGTAGGGGGCAGTGTGCCAGTGTTGGTTGTCGTGTGTGAAGCAGGTGAGTCCGGGCATCGAACACGTGTCGTTGTTCCTGAGCCTCTTGATCATCTTCCTCATCTTCTTCCTCCTCTTCTGCTCCTTCAGAAGCCACGCCTTCTTGTCCCGAGCCCCGCCCTTCCTGCACACACACACACACACACACACACACACACACAAAACAAATTATAAGTACACGCAAAGTGAAAGCAAATTCTGTTTTTTGTCTTCTGTTTCCTGTAAGTGATGTGACAGTGGAGGAAACAGCACAGGGAATGTTTTTTCTTTTCAAACTCAGTTTATAATAAATATATATAATTTCCATTCTCCTGTGTGTTGTGGAGTTCCTCAAGCTTCTGTTGTGGGTCCCCTTTAGTTTTCTATTTAAAGTATATATTTGACAATAACTCTTTTTAAAAACTTGTGCGGCTCCATTTAAGGCACCTGTGATCATGGCTGAATAAATACCTAAACTTCTGTTGCTTCAGTTTTAATCACATTTTTAAAAACCAACAGAAGTTCAATATTAAATGAGTGAAGTACAAGTTATTAAATAGTTGAAACACGTTTCAAAACCACAGATACAAAGTGCAGAAACTGTGTAAATGTACACTTACAGCACAGAAATATAGAAACCAACAAATACAAAGAGGACTGCTTCAATGTCGACAATAAAAAGTATTAAACTTTCTCTGACCAGTCAGCTGTGTTCACTGTCTGCTGCTCCATTTGTTTGTATACAGTTTGTATAGAGTAACATTTCAGTGTCACCTGAACGGGTGCAGACTGCCTCCTCTGTACCTCAGCTTGTTCTTCAGTTTGGACTTATACCTGAAAAACAAACCAACATCACGTCAGGTGTAACACCTGGTATAAATGTACTGAGGTATAGGACTGTGGTGTGTGTGTGTGTGTTTAACTCACAGGTATTTATTACAGTCACACTCCAGGGGGCGGGCCTTCTTCAGGTGACCTCTGACCTCTCTCAGGTTCTTTATCTTCGTCTGTAGAGTCTCAATCTGAGAGAAAGAAAGAAGCTTCAGTCAGACAGACAGACAGTCAGACAGACAGTCAGACGGTCGGTCGGTGGTTGTGTTACCTCGTGGTCTATGTGCAGCTTGTGATCCTTCCAGGCCTGCAGAGACTGATACACTCCTGTGTCACACTTGACTGTGGCGTTAGACAGGATGGAACATCTGCAGGAAAACGATGACACAGATTTACATAAAAACACCAGACCTGAGAAACAAGTTAAAGCTCCAGAATAATTTACACTTTCCCCCCGAGTGTGTGAGTTTATAAAACAGAGGTGTATGTTTGATTATTCACAGTGATTTACACAGCAGCTTCAGCAACGTGAGCTGTCTCATTTCCATCTGACGATTCACATGTAGTCGTGATTCATCAGCCTTTATTCAACGATTAGTTCACATCACAGATTTTAATTAGGAAAGAGGAAGCGTACAAACGATGACATGTTTGTGCAGCTGAGCAACTGAGTTAAAGTAACAGCAGCAGCTTTGAGACGTTTTTATTTTCTGATCCAGATGAAGAGTCACTCTAAGAGTTTCTTTTTTGACTTTTCTTGTTATCAGAATTCTTGCATGTAGCAGACACTTTTATCCACAATAAATCACAATTATGCAGCTGCAAGTAAGCACATATACTTTGTTGACACAAAAAACATTCTGAATACAACTGGTAACTAACATCAGGGCTGATGAAAGGTCCTTTGTATTTTCTCTCTGTGACTCTGAGGAGGTTCACACCTCATTTAATGTCTGTATTTTATGACATACAACAAAGGTCCTTGGCTGGACCTGGACCAGGAGACGATGTGGTCCACCAGGACCCTGAGACCACTATTCCATGTTTTATCTTTGACAGTGTTGAAACAGAATGAAAAGTCAGTATCAAACTGAGTGACTCACCTGTGTGTGACTTTGATGGAGTTGGGCGGGGCCACGACACTGGGAGCACCTCCCATCCCGCTGAACTCGTCCTCCGAGTCGTCAGAGCCGCCTGTCAGGCTGTGGTTACCGGGGTAACTGTTCATCAGGGATGCCATGGACACAGAGCGGGTGAAACGGTTTCTGGGGTAACTCTTCAGGGCTTTGAATTCTGGGACACAAACAAACACAAAAGTTGTTATAAAAGGATTTTCTATCACAACTGAACAGACTTTAGTTCAGCAGCAACACACTGTCACCACTGATCAACACAATGAACACTCGTCCGTCTCGTGTCTGCTGCTGTTTCACTTTCTCTGGGAGTGAGAAAAGTTTCCTCACTGAGACAGAGCCTCAGATTTCTCCACATCTCCATCAGTGCTGAGGTGATGTAGTTCTGACTTCAGACACTAGAGGGCAGCATCACAGCAGTAAACCAGGGGAGCTGATTGATACCACTGTTTTTAAACAGGTTCCTTTTAGAACAGAGGATACACTTCTCACCTGGACGAGGAAATCACATTATGACAGTTCTCTCTCATTTTTACTACAAATCAAATTATTGAGTTTTAACAAAAAACTTTTCTTGTCATCAAAACATGACAAACCTCACTGTAACCTGTTGGACCGTTTGTTTTTGGAGAACACTTCTTGTTGCAATAACATACCATCTTAACATGTTAAGAAAAGTTTCTGGTTAAAACAATCATTTAAAAATATGTCACAGCATGAAAAACATCTTATTATGATATGAAAGGAAAACAAAAATTTGATCTGATTTGATTTGATTCTGTTTTGAAAAATGTCAGTTACATTTTCAGTTACTGCCCCCTGCTGGACACAACCATTAACACTCACTCTTCTTGGAGAGGAAAGGCTTCTTGTTGAACGGCCTCATCATGGAGGGTCGCAGGTTCAGAGGTCGGAGGTCACGTAAGTCGCAGTCACAGGCGTCTGAGTTGCGGTTGTACAGCTGAGACTTGATGCTGATTGGACGCTGATTGCTGGCCACACCCCTCTGGAAGTTCTTTGCCCCGCCTCCTTCGTTTTTACACTTGAAGAGTCGCAGTTTACCTGTGGCGTCCTCCACACACTGCCACTTCTGCACACACAGATAAAATAGAGTATTCATGACTTGTGAGATAAAAAGGTGACATTAATGGTTCTCCCTCTGCAGTGCACTGGACAGTCAGAAACACAGAGAAACAGAAAGGTTTTAATTCAGGGATCGTAATCCTGGTATTTTCTGGGAATTGTTTCCAAATTCTCCTCCCTTTTCCCAGTAACACAAATCAGCTGGATTCCAGGATTTTCAGAGCAGATGTTTGTGTGTGTGTATGTTGGTATCTTATGTAGAGTCTGACCTTCGCAGGCTGTTACTCCAGTGATGTAAGTAAATCTCACATTTTCAGCTGCAGCTGTGTCTTTCACTCACTGTTCATGTTGAAACGGCAGCTTTCAGTTCAGCTGTGGTGTTAACACATTATTAGAAGAAAATACACAGGATGTAAGGAACAAATCTGCAGATGGTTCATCATCTTGCAGTCCTGTACTTTTCTAATTCTTATCTCCTGGAGGCAAAATATAAATAAAATGTTGTTTTATTTGAGTTGATGCTGGACGATGACAGGGATTCAATGAGGTCAAATTAGCAGCTTGTTTTTTACTTTGCTTCATGCATTTATCCTACTGCAGTTTGTGGTTTTTGTTTTGGTTAATTGTGTTGCTTTGCTGCACAGACATGAGCTTCATGCAGTCTTTGCGTGTCGTTTTTTCTTGCTCAACATCACCTCTTTATCTGTTTCAAGGGACTAGCTCTTCATGTTCAGCTCCAGACTTTTGAGTTTCACTGTCACTCTCGGTGGTGGTTGGCTGTTAGTTTAGGGAGCGCTTGATTTGAGATGCAGCAGAGTTCTCTATGAGTGGAGTTTAAAACGTCAATATCACAGTCGATCATGTTCATTTAATTGTGTGAAGTCAAAATCATGACCGAGGTTAATATCTGATGGTAAAGCTCAGATGAATAGTTAGCTTAAACTCTGTGAAGTTACAGATGTTGTGTTGCTGAAACAAACACACATGAGTTCACCACAATCAGAGCATCCTCAGTTTTTCTGCGGCTCCCAGCATCAGTTGTATTATCACTCTGCAGCTGTTCACTAACAGGAGCTGAATGAATTTCTACTGCTGCACTTATCTCACAGTTATTAAAGAGTGACAAAAAGCCTGGATTGTTAATTACACACACACACACACAGTTTTCTACAGGCTGTTTATCAGAGCGATCCAGCAGCCAACAGACACTGTTGCTAAGAGACTAATCAACTGGCGAAAGGGATTTTTCGACAAGTGTAATTAACCTCAAACAAGCATGAACAAACACACACACACACACACACACACACACACACACACACACACACACACACACACACAGTGACACCGCTCTCTAAACGTCTGATAGAAAGTTTCTGTTGTGCGTCTCCATCCAGATTCTCTTCACGTCTGTTCTCTTTGATTCTGCAGCGCTCAGTCCATTGTGTTCTGCTCTCTCTGGTCATTACTGCTGTTATTGTATCTGTCTGCTTTGTGGAGATGACATCTGGTTTTCATCTCTCTGACAGGAGTCTCTAATGTTCTACTCTGTTTCTTTTAAGTCTCTGTTTGTTTACTACAGCAGTAGCCAGTTTTCAGTTTTCCTACATTTTCTCCAAAAAAGCTCTTTACTGAGTATCGCTCTGTAGAAACATAAATCTGGAGAAAAAAAATTCAGCTACATTCAGTCAGTTTTACCATCTGAAAGGAGAGTGGAGGTAAAGAATGAATAATAACTAATGATTTCAGGATTAAAGTAATAATAGGATTAGGAATTAAGCAAAATGATCGAGGAGGAGATTCAGGAATAAAGTGATAGGATCAGACGTAACTGAAAGTAAGATAAGGGGTGAAGTAATGTAACCGAGAGCCAAGTAACTGGAGTACTTCACTGGAGTTAAGTAATGGGATCAGGATAGGACCTGGAGTAGTAGGATCAGAAGGGACTGGGAGTAAAGTAGTGGGCGCGTGTTATCGTACCTGTCCTATCTGCTGACAGGGCGTCTGATACTCGGCTCTCTGACAAAGGTCTTTTACTCGTTGGTGTTTGGGCAGGAAGTTCTCCTCCTGTGACACTTCCTTTCCCTCGACACGCTGGTGGAGCAGCTTCCTGGTAACAGACCAAACACAGACGAGTCAGAAACTTCTGTTTCTAATTTTTTTCCTCAGGATGAACTGTGTTAATGTTGATTATCCTCAATGTTTTAATTTGATTTATGACAGATGTGTGACAAACTAACAATGTTCCTATCAGCCTCAGCTGTACTTTGTGTTAAGTGCTAACAGTGTTGATGTGTTTCTGTAGTCCAACCTGAAGTTAGCATCAGCCTGGTTCCTCCACAAAAAGCCAATGGGATTTTTTTTCATAGTGTTTTGGATTATTCCAGAAAATAAACAGTGAGCAGCTAAAGTTTCTGATCCTTCAGGTTTAGTTGATCAGATCATCTTCACAGATGAACTCCACTGTTCTGATGTTTGAAGTAAGAAGCTAATGTTAGGCTATAAACCAACTACACCACGGTCACATGACGTCAACGTCTCCACCACTAAGCTTCCAACTGGTCATTTCATTTAGCTCTGAGCTAACATATTACATTACTGGCTGTGGAAGGTTGTAATCTGTGTCAGTAGCAGTAGTGGGTATTTACCCTCTCTCCACCAGGAACGAGTCTCTCCACACCTTCGGCTTCTTGTTTACTTGGAACCTGGAGAAGAAGAAAACAGCAGAGTGAGTTTGGTGACTATTCCTGCAGGAGTTCACTGACCAACACTGTCATCACCTCCACCCTCCATCCTTCCTCTCTGTATTTTTACCTTTTTTCTTTTTAAAAACCAGGCCCAGGAACACAACAGGAAAAGGAGCTGTTTAGTGAAGCAGTTTTTAAGTTTCTAAATCTGCTGCGTTGATGTAATTTCACACAATTAACTGGAGTTAGATGAATAATTTAAGTTCTGGTTGTGGCTCCTCTTGCTGCCACATGTACAGGGTTCACTTCAGTTCAAATCAAAAATTACACACATTTATATTATATTCATAACGCACCCTGCTCCCTCATTAAATGGCTGTCTCCATCTGGTTTCTATTCTGGGATGTTTGTAGCTTTAACTTTTAGGAATAATATTTTGATTTTCCTGCCGCAGCTAAAAGAACAGCAGCCACCACAGTGGAAACAACTGCAGGACTTTTTCCAGTCGTCCTCCTCTTTTTCTATATTGATCTGCAGAATAAACTGTATTTGAAATCTGGCATGGAAAGAAAAACAGAGCTGAAGTTACTGAGTGCAACAAACAGCTTCACTCACAGTGAAATAAAGGAGGTATTTACTGTAAAATCTCATTAATCTTTTCACCCACACACAGAATTGTTCTGAGGAGCCACTGTCACTGGACTGTTCATTATGAGTGGCTGCTGGGTTTTTTTTGCTGTGTTGTGTTTTATTAAAATGAAATTCTTTAAGCACCTGATGAGCTCGTCAAGTCCAAGGTCACATCTTCATGTTTGGTTTGCAGTCCAGAACCAAAACAAATTGGAATGTATTACCACAATAGTTGCTGATTAGTATTTTGCTAATCAACTAACTAATAACTGCAGCTGTATATGAGATGATAAACATGTTACAGCCGTCTTAAGAAGGTGGAACAAAATGTGCATTTAATTTCTCTCTGAATATTTCAGCCTGTGTTGCCCTGGTCTTTAGGTTAATCTTGGAACATTCCATGTTTTTGGGTGTAAATGATTGATCAGGACAAGAATATTTGGAGTGCAGTATTGATCCAGAACGCTGCACCAAGCCACCACCAACAGCTGCTGCAGTGTAATCCAACAGACAAGTGTCCATGTCAGAGTCCGTCCACTTTTCTATCAATCGCTTACTTTGTACCTATTTCCTAATTTCTCCAAACAACAGAAAAGACGTTCAGCACTCTGGACTTCTACATTTCTCCTGTTGAAAAGACACAAGTGGTTTGTTCTGGCTGCAGAAGGTTAAGAGTCTGAGCTCCCTCTCAAACAGTCCAAGAATGTTTAATCATGTGCACAGCTAAACTTGTTAGCTGCCACAGAACAACATGACCCTGTTCTGATTCCAGCTTTAATAAACTCAGATCCAGACTTCCACAGTCCAGACTGTCCTGGTACACCAGAACTCTTCAGTCCAGATCTGATCCTCAGGTTTGTCTGAACAGGAAGACTCTGCACAGTCCTGGTTCTTATTTTGAATAAACCTTGGCTCAGTGTAATCAGTCTTTCAGCTTCTTTTCTCTGTTCCCCACGAACATGGATTCCTCTCTACTTCAGAAAATGGGAACAGATGCTGCTCAGTCCCTCGCTACACTTGAGAGAACGTATAGAGTCGATTCACAAACAGCTGGGATGCAGGAATCCTCCTGACACAGACTTCAGGACAGTGAAGAACTGAGTGTACACCGACTAAAAGTTGGTTTGCAGTTTAAAGAAAGAGATGTGGCTCTGTAGAGTTTCTGCTTGAGCCCAATGAGACGCCTGGATCATAACGTACTCTAAAGGACAAAGGAGCTGGAACACCGTGATCAACATGTAAACTTTTGTTTTCCTAGAAACATCAGCATCCCACTTTTCTAATCAATATTTGACAATTTAGTCACTTTTTCTCATAAAGTCTGTGAAATCACATCTTTGTTGTGGAAAAAAGCTGTTAACAGATGTAGTCAGTCACAGTTTCTGTAATTATTATTCTGTCAAAGTTAGGTAGCAATTATCTGCACAGATGTTAGTGTCTGGTGTGAGAAATTATTTTTTTTAATTCCATATTTGGAGAATCTGGAGAAACTAAGATTGTCCATTTTTTTTCAGCTGCTATTTTTAATTTCAGTCTTAGTCCTGAGATCAAACGTCCACGTGGATTCAGGTAAAAACTCACCTCAGTCTCGTCTTAGTCAAAGAAAACCAACATTTTAGTCTAAGTTTAGTTTATGAAAGCTTGAACACTAAACTGACATTTTAGTCTTGATTTAAACATCAATACATGAATTTGACAACACAAACAAACAAACAAACAAAAAAAAAAACCACTCTAACTGTACTCACTGTGAGTTTTTTGTTACAAATTCTTCCAAAGTCAAGAAAAAATGAACTGTGAACATCATCAAGTTCTAGGTGACAGAGAGATTTTTTGATGCTGGCTGCAGGTGTGAAAGGTCTGTCAGAGCTCCATCCGGACCAAAGGTGGTCTCAGTCCAGATCAGACCAAATCATTGCTCAGTTGTTTACAGTGTTTACAGTTACAGCGAGTTGACGAGTAGAAGAAAAATAGAAGAAACAGTGAGAGGAGCAGATGAAATATTTAACTGTAACTTGATCTGATGATCAAACCAATCGTGTGTTAGTCCGACACTCTCTGCCTTCCCTCCTCAGCTCCAAGCCCACTGGTTCCTACACCTCCCAAATATTTCGTTTCATTTAAACAGACGTGTGACCTGGTGTGAAAAATCTCTTGGCAGAGGTTCGGGGTTTGACAGTCCGTATAATTGTTATCCTGTTTGCTCTGACTTCCTGACCTCTACCTCTGCCTTTGTTGATACTTTGATCAGAATAAATATTAATAGAAAATTTATTTCCCTTCAGGCGAAGCAGATGGCTCTTTGTATTTCTGAGCTGCGGCGCACCCAGGTGTTTAAATGAGGTCGTTACAGCTGAGAGACGCCCTGCTGCTCCTCTGACACTCTGCAGGACTGATGCTTCACACACTGGTGGTGTTCCTGTTTTCTCCTCTGACCTTTGTCTTCAACAAGCTGCTTATCACATCACTCTGTTCGCTCTGTCTCGGAGGAAACACTCCATCCTCTACTGAAGAGGATTTAATGAGCCATTATCCCACATTATCAGAGGTAAAAGTAATATAACATTAACTGTAAAATCTACTCACGTACCACAAAGTAAATATTGATTTTACTTTTATCTGGACTTTAAAGCACAGTGAAGTTTCTTAGAACCATCACAGAACGTTCTAGAAACAACATGTTTCACCACACAGGCGAGCTGCAGAAAGAACTTAAAGGAAATGTTACCTACTGAACATTAGCATGTAACTCTGTAGACGACCCTTTCTCATTTCAGACAAGTCCTCCACAGCGACACAGGTGATTTCTATCTTTCTGATGCCTCTATCAGCAGGGTATCATTTATTGATGCTTCCTTAAACTGTTATACATCACAGATGAAAAATTCATCTGTATTATGCTTCAGCCATTACTGCGTTTATGAGACAAGAGGTCAGAATACGTCCTCCGGGCATCTTCATCCTCTCGTGTTGGACTAAAGGCAGACTGGGCGCTACAGTAGCTCACTATCGCAAACACTGCTGTTGCTCTCCACCACTGGAACAACTCTTGGAGAGTAAAGGAATGAAGTTTGATGCTGAACTCGCAACGTTTCTTCTAGACCAGTAAGCAAACAGCTGTTAATGCTAATGTTAGCTATGTAGCAATAGCAAAGACTTACAAACAGCTCCTTTAGAGTATGGTTAGTTAAAATAAGGATCTTGTTGCGGTTAGAAGAACTTTGTCGTCATGGTTAAAAGAAACAACGCTGACTCGCCAAAGGAAACAGGAAACAAACAGTCCAACGTTTTGTTGGGCCCTTCTATCCACCTCAAACACCTCCCTCTGTGGACTCTGTGGAGCTTTAATAATGTCACCTGACTTCCTTCTTTGCTCCTGTTATATTTCCTCTGACTGTGAGACGTCTTTGTCCCTAGAAAGTAAACAGATGTCGTTTCGAGGCGCTCGCTGTAACGACTGACTGTCAGTTTTTCTGAAAAGACAATCACTCATTTTTCTCCAGCTGGAGACTGACGAGAGAAATAAACCAAAGAAAACAGACAAAACTTCTGAAATCAAAGACCTGTTGTTTAAAAATGAACTATGAACTATACTCTCTCTGTGTGTGTGTGTGTGTGTGTGTGTACCTGTTGACAGGTTTGTCAGTGTCCAGCAGAGTCAGTATCGACTTCCCATCCATGTCCGGAGGAGTGTCGAGACCGGCGATGTCCAGGATGGTTGGAGCCAGATCGATGTTCAGGACCATGTGAGGGTTACTGACACACACACACACACACACACACAGAGAGAGAAACATAAACAATAAACTCAGACTGTATATCTACAACTCTACTGTTTTCCTCAGGATTCATTATTTTCCAGCAGTTCTCTCTTTGCCTCTGGCTCCTGTTACTTGAGTTTTATCAGTGTGAAATTTGTATTTGTTGCCAAAGTAAAACACCAGAATAAAATCATATAAAAAATACATGTGATGTACAGTAAAGTAAACAGTTTAAAGTGAATTAATGAAAATTTAAAGCAAAAAGAGCAGATAAATGTGCAGCGAATGGAGAGTTTCAGGTTGGGAGTATGTGTGTGGAGAGCTGGTTTTTGGCAGCAGGTTTGTTCTGACATTTATTGTGAAAACTGGGTTAAATATTTAATATTTGGAGAATGTGTGCAGCGTGGAAGGAAATGCACCACAGCTCTCTCTGTGAACTCATGATCACCTCGTGGAACAGCTCTGACTGTGGTAATCTACTTTACCAGGAATAAACACACACAATCACACTGTTGTTGATCAGATTTTTCATTAATGGGGTGTTTGTGAAGTGGCTGTTTGTGTGCTCACATGCTGCCTTGCTCCACGTTAGGTCCTCTGACGTAGAACGGGACCCTGATGTCAAACTCGTACGGCATGGATTTACCTGCAGACACACACACACACACACTGTTAACACAGAGTGGATGTTTGTCAGCAGCCGTCATTAATGCCCAGATCTGTTCTCATTGACGGCTACAACAAAAGACGGAAGGTTCCAGAGAATATCATCATTATTAATAATAAAGTGTGGACATATACCACGTTTTATTTCATACGTGATGAGCAAAAGATGAACAGTACACATAAAAAGACAAGAAACAGAAACAATAAAAAGACACAGTTAAAGATGGGGGGGTGTTAATGTTCGCTTACACTCTGTCAGGAAACAAGGAGAAACACTGACAGAGGACGTTGATGAGCTGCTGACGGCAAACAGCACAAACCAGAGTTTGACGTTTCTGAAACATCAGAAATTTCCTGTTTGTAAGTGTTAGAGCTGCAGTGACTCACAGTCTGTGAATATTACAAGCTGTAAACATTAATGAATAATTACCAACAACAATATCTGTTTGCCTTTTTGTGTGAGTGAGGTGGAAAAATAATTGTTTCTAACTTTTTTTTGAAAGTATTATGGAGGGACCTGTTCTTTTGTTTGACAGTAGACAGGTTGATGTTGTGTTGTCTCTGAACAGGAGACGTCGTTCCTCTGATTCTTTTGTTTTCTCGTTTCTCACCTTTGACGAGGCCAAACTGTCCGATGTGGTAGCCGTGATCAGACGTGTAGATGATGTAGGTGTTCTCCAACTCGCCCGTCTCCACCAGCATGTTATACAGCTGACACACACACACACACACACAAAGATGGACACTTCTAACTGTTTGTTCAGTCATGATATTTTGTTGTGTAGCCGACTCTATGAGATGAAGGCGTGTTCTCTACCTTCTCCACGCTGTCGTCCACAGACAGCAGCGTCTGCAGCCGTTTCCTCTGCAGCATGTTGGTGAACTCCATGTGGATGGGCTTCATGGGACCCGTGTAACGCATGATCCAGTGCTTGTCTGGGTTTGGAGCATAATTATAACTGGGAGTGCTGGGGAGATGGGAGGGGAGACAGGGACAAAGACACGGGGACAGAGGCGTTAAATGTGGAGAGAAGGTAAAACATCATCAACATCATCTATCCTGACTGTTTTTGAGACTTTTATCATCAGGACAGATACTCAGTGATAGAAATACAACAGAGCAGCCTGTTCACGTCCTCCAGCCAATTGTTCCATCTGTCCGTCATTTTCCTTTACGAGTTCTACGTAGAACTGCACCCAGTAACAGAAGGACTGAATAACATGTAACTGAACTAATCACAGGTTCAGCGTCAGTGAACATGTTGTGATGGAGTTTTCTCTGTCTGAGCTGCTGACCCAGCTTCCACCCTGTACAACAGTTCACACATGATAACCTGCTATTCCAGAGCCGAGTAATGTTTGCTTAACACGCTCCAAATGGTTCAGAACTCCTGTTCCCTGTTGGTGGACAGGTGGTGATCTGTGATTCTACCTGAGGCCACTCCTCACAGCTCAGACCTGCTTTCTGAGGTTTGGTCTGAATTATGAGCTGAAAAATAATCAGTGACACTTTTGATAACTGAGTTCTGAAATGTGAGAATCTGTTCACATTTCTCTCTGCTGGTCGAACTAACAGACGTCATCCTGGAAAATGTGAACAGATTTTTTCACCAGTTAATGAGTTAATGGGAGAAAGTGATCAAGGGAATCAATGATGGGAATAATTACTGGTTTCATCTCTGGTTGGTCTGAGTGTGAGCACTTACAGTGATGTTGGAAATAACTGCAGTGCGTGTGTTCAGTATAATAGCATGTGTTTGGAGGCAGCAGGACACATCAAGCTGTGTGTGGAGTAATGACAGCAGATGCTCCTGTTCATTAATTGCACGCACTCCTCCCACTGTGTTAGCAGTAGAGGATGTTCCTACAGTGTGTTCTGTGTGGATAATGAATGACTCCCATCAGCCAACTCATCTACTCCTCTCCTCTCTCCTCCTCTCTGCTCGGCAGCTACATAATTAAATTTCTGCGTCGGGACAGAAATAACCTTAAACGTCGCTCAGAGCTCGACTCTGCAGCTCTGCCTCCTCCTGAACCGAACCGCTGGAAACATCTGCACGTGCTTCACTCGCGGCAGCGTCAGTCCAGAAACCTTTATTCAGTCTGACAGTTTAACAGCCGACACACAGAGCCCCGCTCCGCTCCCACAGAGTAAAAACATGTAAACAGGCTACATATGGCCGAGGGAGTGAATGTAGGGCGGCGGGCCGGTGCAGCAGTGGTTACACTGTCACCTCACAGCGACGAGGTCCTGGGTTCAAGTCCACCACACGACCTTCCAGGAGTGTTTCCAAACACACACACAGAGGGAGGAGATGAACAAAATCATGGGAACAAATCCAGAGTGTGTTCACATCGACTGTGAAATCTGAGCGTGAATTTTTGAACTCATCTCTGACAGGGACAGCTGTATGACATGAACCAGTGTTACAGCATCCATAAGCTCTGTCCTGAGAGGAGACTTTAAAATACAGAAAACTCTACAGACACATATTGATCCTGAACAGAAATAAGGATCTACTGAAGGGTGCTTCACAAACCAAAGTCAGAAACACCTGCAAATGCATCATCAAATCACTTTAAACCAATTCTGTAAAGATGAAGAAACTCGTCTTGGCTTGATACTTTTTTCCATGAACACTTTGATGTGAAACAGAATTTCAATCCTTCACAGTTCCAAAGGTTTGTCTTTTTATTCCAGAGGAAACCTGAACCTGTTTCAGAGCAGAGGAAGAGAACGAGTCCTCTTTTCTTTTTATTTACAGAACTGAAGTAAAACTCCTCTTGTTTTATTACTTCAGGGAGACGCAGAAACAGAAATCCAACATTTCATCTGGAATTGATTTGTTCTGATGTCGTCGGGGTTAAAACTAAGTCTCTGTGAAATGATGAACAGTCACGTTCCTCCACGAAGCAGAACCCAGTCGCACAAAACACCTTCAAATATAAGTCTGAGTTAAGGTTTCCTTAAAATGCTCCTGGCCTTACACTTGATGAATCACTTAAAGTCAGTTAAAGACCTCAGAGACTTCAGCTGGGATGAATCTCTTTACTCCCACATTTGGTGTTTTCTGTAAGATGTTGTTTTTGGACCTGATTTATCTTTCAGTGCGTCATTCCTTTTATTATATTCACAACAGTCTGCTTTTCTTCTCTTCTTTTCCTCTGCCATTTTTTTTTATACCGGCCAACTTTGTGAGACAATAACAGGTGAACAGGTGAGTCCCTCGGCTAAGGTGAAATTAAACCAGAAGTAGAATGAAAGAACTTGAAGTAGAAACTTAAAACTTCGAGCCCCTGATTCCTAAACTGAACGTTTGCTCTGTTCACTCAAAATCTCATCTAAGAATTAAAGATGAAACCATGAACCGCGTGCCTGGTTCTGAATCTGTTCTTAATATTTTGAACCTTCTGTTTCCAGTTGAGACTTCACTTTATTAAACCTCTGACTTATTTCAGTGGAAATATTGTGTTAAAGCTGTCAAACGCTGATCACGCCGGTGCCTCGGCTTTATATTCACCGAGACCATCCCTGACTTTGTTTCATTATTCTGTTCAGAGGAAAAGGATTACTGTCTGTTCTGAGTATTTCCAGCAGCGTTTTTGTTACAGAAATAGACAAACCTTCACAAAAAGCCTGGTGAGCTTTAAATGGGATTTAAATGGTCTCCTGACAGCAGGAGTCCAGCCGACGTTTCCTCAGGCATCTGCTGGATGAAAAACATTCGACTGGGAGGTAAAAGAATACCTGTCACCGCGGTGACGTCTCTGTCTGACCCATCTGTCAGCGCCTCAACAATCAGACAGGATTCAGAGCTGCAGAGCCTCAAAGCCTCAAAGCTGCAGAGCTGGACTTTAACTCTGCTGCCTGCGTTTTAACAAAGTCAGGTTCAATGAGAAATAACTGATGAAGAAATAAAATAAAACCCAATGTATTCATATTCATTAACACACACACACACACACACACACACACAGATATTAGGGGGGATTGTGTGGTTTTAGTCGTGTTGCTTTGGGATTTATCCTGCAGAGCAGAACAGAGCTGTTCTATTGTTCAGCTGGATTACAGTGAGGCTTAGGCTTATTGTCTGTGTGTGTGTGTGAGTGTGTGTGTGGGCCTACATGTGCTGCGATGCGTTGGGGAAGGCGGTGCTGTACTGCGGTGCTGAGTCTTCAGGTCCGTGCGGAGCCGCGTGGCTCAGGACCATCAGAACCGGCCTGTGGGGATAAACCCGCTTAGAGGATCGGAAATACCGGATGGACTCGGCTGTGATCAGGTCGGTCAGGTAGTCCTGGTAACACACAAACACAGGGAAATATTATTGTATGTTGTTATTAATGTTGCAGGTTATTTCATCCATTAACTGAAGAGTTCACTTTTATGATTTTCAAATTAATTCTTGAGAATTTCGGAGAAGTTTCCTGGAAAGATAATTATCAATAAAACAGTTCAATTAAAACTTTTCCAGTGAATTAACTCCAGTGCTGGTTTATATAACACACAGTCTTTTCATCAGAGCCAATCAGATACACACACACAGTCCAACAAACAGCCTTTATTTCAAATCAATTCCTTTTTTCTTGTTAACCATCATCTCTCCCAAACAGACCTTGAACATTTATTTAATCTTCTGTATTTCCCTCTGTTTTATTTCAGTGTAAAAATCAGAGAAACAAAGGTTTAAACTGACTAAACATCAACCAGGACATTTTTAATGTTTAACTCTATATTTGAAATATTAGTGTGCTGCATGTTTTCTGACAGTATCCTCAGACAGGAATCACTGGCAGCACATGCAGTCGTTACTCGCGACAAAACCACTCGTTTTAAGTGCTGCAGTTGGTTGAAAGCTGGATGTGAAGTTGATTTTGTTGTTGGTCAGTGAATCCAGTCTGAACCCTCTGACAGAGCAGATCGATACAGACCAATGAGTCCAGGAAAATACAGGAGCTCCAGCTGCTCTGATTAATGAGATCAGACGATGCTGTGAGTGACAGAGGAGGAGAGGCTGACAGACTGTGTGTGTGTGTGTGTGTGTGTGTGTGTGTGTGTGTGTGTGTGTGTGTGTCCCTGCCTGTGGGTACTGAGCTCCGTGTTTCTCTCGGACTCCGTTGCGACTCATTGTGTAGTTGTAGAAGCGGCTGTTCTTCACCAAGCCGAGCCACTCCCTCCACCCGGCGGGGACGTACGAGCCGTTATACTCGTTCAGGTACTTCCCAAAGAAGGCTGACACACACACACACACACACACACACACAGAGGGAGGGAGGGAGGGAGGAGCTTTATATCCTGGTCAATCACAGATTTAATAAAAGCCTTTAGCCTCTGTGTGTGGGAGTGTGTGTGTGTGTGAGTGTGTGTGTGTGTGTGCTCTTACCTGTCCTGTATCCAGTGTTGTTGAGGTAGACCCCGAAGGTCCGCGGCTCGTGCTGCCGTTGCCATGACAACGAGGAACAGTTCTCGTTGTTGGTGTAGGTGTTGTGGTTGTGGACGTACCTGGAGAACACAGGCAGACATTTTGACTGTTACATGATGCGTTCACAGACCTCAGCAGATCACAGTTTTTCTGACCTGGGAGTGTTCACACATTATTCCAGCCTCAGTGCTAACCTTGTAGCCCCACCAGATAAACAGAGGTATAAGAGATGCTCTGGTCATTCCTCACTCCTCACTACAGCCACACTCCTGCATCTGAGCCCACAGACGACATCCAGTCAGTTTGGATGATATATATATATATATGTCTGTGGGAATCGTCCTCGCTGTCGCAGGCTGAGCTTGGACTAAACTTGGACTCTAGGGACCTCTCAGCTTTAGATGTGGTCTGATGTCTGTAGATCTGCTCTGCTGGGTATTTTAAAGCTTTAAACTTCTAAACTCAAGAGACACAAGAGACAGATTCAAAATGAACTGTCACAAATGATTCTTTGGAAGCTGAGATATCTTCATTTTTATCCCCTGGTTTGTGTCTTTCATTGGAGTCTGCAGGGACTTACTTCCCAGTGAGCATGCTCGAACGTGACGGACAGCACATGGGCGTGGTCACGAAGGCGTTGGAGAAAGAAGTCCCACCCTCCTCCATGATGCGGCGAGTCTTGTTCATGGCCTGCATCGAGCCTACAGAGAGAGAGAGACTGTCAGAGTCTGCACGTAACCAAACCCTGCCCTCAGACTCTGACCAATCACAGACCAGCACTGATAACAGCTGTTACCCAGCTCCAGGTCCTGGTCGTCGGTCAGGATCAGGATGATGTTGGGCCGGATGTTGCGTCTGTCTCTCTGGAGGCGGGGCTTCAGGCGCTGGGCGGACTGGAAGTGAGCGTGGCTGAGCGTCGCCGAGACGAACAGGAAGAGGAGGAGCCGGGCCGCCATGGCCTTTGACCACCTGACCTCCCCACAAGATCAACCAATCAACTGCTTCCCCTGTGGAGCCTCAGAGCCTGGGACAGAAACAGACAGAGTCCAGTTTAACAGTCGACACTTCCTCCCCCCGTCCGTCTCAGTTCCACACCACTTCCTATTCCTGACGTCCTGCTGCTACTGAAGCAAACACGGTGTTATTATTATCATCATTCTTATTCTTATTGCAGGAGTGTTTGGGTGAAATGAGGCGGCGGTACGTGACGCGCTGCGGCCATGTTGAGGAGAACGTCCAAGACAAAATAAAAACACTGCAGGAATTTTGGTCCAAATAATTGTGGGAGAACGTGACCGGAGGCAACACACACACACACACACACACACACACACACACACACACACACACACACACACACACACACACACACACACCAGCAGCAGCAGCAGTCTTTTGTTTTGCTGATAATAAAACACCAAAATCCTATCAGTCACACTGACACAGAACACAGCAGGAATATGTGTGTGTGTGTGTGTGTGTGTGTGTGTGTGTGTGTGTGTGTGTGAGCCCACAGCAGGGTGTGTCATGCAAATTAGCCAATAATCAAAACAGAGGAGGTTCACACACAGATGAGGTATGTGTGTGTGTGTGTGTGTGTGTGTGTGGAGCTCTCATGTTAAAGTGGTCTGGTGACTCCAGCTGTTAATAGACTGAGATTACACACAACCAGCTGGGAGGAGGAGAGAGAGGCTGGTCTCCCTCCTCCTCCTGGTCCCTGTTTCTCTGTGAGTGGACTCACATCAGCACCACACAACCTCCACCCAGCAGTGATGCTCCAACTCTGCTGGTGTCACATTAAAGGACAGTAAATACAACATTTCTCATCGGTGAAGTCAAGCCTCCTGCTGCTCCCACGATCCTGCTCGACGGCTGTTCTTCCATTTAAAATGTATTAGTCTTATTGTTATTACTGTCATTACTATTACAATATTACTTACATCTCTATGTGGAATCTGTATTCGGCCATGTTCTCTTCACTGAGTTCTGTTTGTCCTCTCCACTGTCGCCTAGTGCTGCTCATGGAGGGAACTGTTGGGTCTCTGTAAATATCATAATATAAAGTCTGCGATCTGGACCTCGAGATGATGTCTGTTGTGATTTGGTGCTATATAAATGAAAACTGACTTGACTTGAACTGACATTTAAATAAAATGAACGCAGTGAAAGTTGATTCAAACCTACATCAGACTGGTCTGACCTTTAAAGGGTTATAGATCCACACAGGTGACAAATTGAAAAGAAAAACCTGGATAAACGAGTGGAGAAATGCAGATATTGCTGGTGTTGTGTCTATAAGGAAGGACACACTGTGAAGATGTATCCCTGCACCATGGCTCAGCAAGAAAACACAGCGAGGGAATTTTGCATTAAAAACAGTCGACGATGACAAATGACCTCAAAATACAAGAGAAAATAAAGTGCAGGGAGAAAAGAGCTTATTCATTACCTCCAATCAGATAATATAAAACACCATTCACAGTATCAGAGGCATACTGTGTGTAGTTACTGCCACGCTTATACATTTCCTCAGTTATTTGACTAATGGACCAAAATATCTGAGAGGTTTCTACTGGCGAGACTTGCTGTTATTGTACAGTGGAAACAGGCTTCACTGACTTCATTTGAATGTTAAAGTTAAAAAGGTTCTGAGGACGATCAAGCCTGAGGAGATTAGATACCAGGATTTCTCCAGGATTCAGTATCATTTATTCTTTCTGAAGACATTGTTCTGTCCAGTGTCTGCTGTGAGTAAATGTTCATAAAACTGCTTAGAAATCTGCCTTACGACTGCAGAACCTGCCTGAGACTCATCAGGTTTTTCAGTTTTCCTCAGTACCACAGCGATCCTGACCCAACACTACAGCATTCTTTAACTAAGGAATCAGACGATGAACCAACATCTGGATGGAGCAGAGCGATCCAGCTGTTGGCTCCGCTCAGCCCAACATGTGTTCTGTCCTGCGGTGACCCTGCACTGTGTTTTAACCCAACAGTAATCCAGTTCACCATGTTTATATTATGTCACACAGCCTCATTATGAAACTGACCTGAGACCAGACTAACCCCCGACTCAACCTACAGGATTATTCTTCTGTCTCAGTCTGGGTCACGGTCCAAATCCACATTCAGCTCTTTAACGTTTGTCTCATCATCAAGAAAAAGAAAGAGATCAGCAGCTCCACAACCTGAGCATCAAACTCATTTACAGCACAATGTGACTGATTACTGATTAACACTCACAAGGCTAAAGGACGTTTTTTCTTTACGGCGGACTTGAATTTAATGTGATTTACAAATGAATCCCCATGTGACTGAATTTCTGAAATCCAGCTGTAATCATTAACCTGCATTTATAAGATTTGGGCAGATTAAGCCTCGACTGTGAAATAATGATTTTTCCAGTCTGTTTCAGGCTGTATTGGAGCTTGGCTGTGGAGCAGTTTTGTTGTTTGCCGACTGAGTGATGTTCAGAAAAACAACGTTTTAAAATTCAGACAGCATAAAATATAACTCTGGTGTTTCTGAACCTGGGCCTTATTTCTTCATATTTTTAGGTGTAAATGATTGATGGGACAAAAATCTTTGGAATCTGAAAACAGCGAACCCAGCCACCGCCAAAAAACAGTGCATTTGTCAGCATCAGAGTCCGTCCACTAAAGTTCTTGTTTTTGTCACTGACAGACTCAGATTGTTCTTCTCAGTGTCAGACAGCATGATGAGAGGATTCCTACAGAGTCAGAGCTTTTTATTAAAGAGGAAGATCCTTTAGTTTAACCAGAAACATCTCTATATATCTCTACCAGACTCCACTGACAAAAACAGGGATTTAACCAGGAGCTGCTGGAATACCACTGCCTCCATCTGTTAGTGTGTCTGTGTTACTGTGTGACTTTCAGTGGTATATGGGAATATTTCTGTAATGTTATGACGAGAGGCTCCGATGTTGTTTTACACCCAGATAAAAATCGAAGCATCACTTCAGGCAGTCATAAGAATTTACTGATGACGTCATTTGTTTAAAATGGTAATAATGCAACTAAAAACAACCATTTTTTTCTGTCAGGCTTCTACAGGGCCCCTCTCTGTGTCCGGACCCTGGGTAATTAGCTCCACTATTCTCCCTGCTACAGCACCACCCCTCATTAATCATTTCCACCGTAGCCTCCAAAATTATCTACCTGGAAAAAAAGGAAAAAGGAAATGAAAAGAACCCAAGTGTCTGAGCTGGCAATTCACCAAGCACTAATATTATCAAATGTCCTGAGTGTTGGCTGAGATATATTTGAGCTGGAATATTTACTTTAACAGACAGATGAGCTGCAGTCGTTACAATCTCATCAGACCAGACAACCACAGGCTCAGCCGCCGCATCTTTACAACCTCAAACACACGTCGCCTCTTTAACAGTCCTGGGAGCATTTCATATTATTTTCTGGTCTGTTCTGCAGAGGGAGCTTTGAGTTAAACTAATACATTTAAGAGGTTTTGGTTCACTGGTTGGAGGTGAGAGCGTTTTCAGTGCTGTGATTTCAAGCTGCTGAAAATAAAGCAGCTGTTTTGAATCCTGATACTTTCTTTTCATTTGATATTCATGGAGTCCAGCCTGAAAATAAAGCTGCTGCTCTTGATTCCAGATAGTTTGTTTTATTTGATATTCAGAGCTTTCCTCTGAGAACGCTGAAATATTATATCCTCACCTCAGCCTGAGGAGTCTGCAGTTCAACAGTAAACATACAAAGAGCACACACAGAAAGACCGGGGAACAGGAGAGCTGAAGAATATATAATACAGTTCCCTTAAATTCTAACCTGAGCAGAAATAAGATCCACAGTCTGTCTTCTATAGATGAACCTCTACATTTGACGTCTGAGGTCAACAGACATGTTTAAGGGCCATTTAAGGTTTTAATTTAAGGGAAAGCTGAGAGACTTAAGGTACAACTGTGGCCTTTTCAAGCATTTTGACATAAAAACAGCTTTTTTATAGGCAGAAGAAAACGACCATGAACACAAAACTTTACACACACTATGTGGCCAAAAGTATGTGGACGCCTCTATCCTGATGGATGGGTCAAGATTTGTTCATTTCCATTACACAGAATTGTAAAAAAAAAAAAAAAAAAAGAAATAAGCAAGGCAGCTAAATTATCACAGCTGCAGCTGATAATACCAGCACTTCATATCATCTTAATTATCATCACTGCAAATTATCCTGAGACATCGTGATATTATTTTGAGGTTATATCACCCACTTCCAATCACAGCTACAAAACACGAGCTGCTGAGCTGCAGTCAGTGTGACTCTGATCCCAGGGAGTTAAAGTTAAATTGTGGAGGGAAGTTCTCAGAGAACAAAACGACTGTGAGGAGGTGCAGTGGTTTAAAACTCTGCTGATCTTCCTGTTTCAGAACAACACGTGTTTCCATTCAAATTGTGCCTAAAAACATCTGAGAAGAAAACACAGTAAAAATCTTGAACTATGATAATATGATGCTGCTGAGGTGGAAAAGTTGCTGTATTGATAGAAAGTAAAGTGCAACGGACACAGCAGCAGTGACTTCACTGATGAAAACATCAGCTCTCTGAGGAGCGATGAGGAGATTTGTTTTTCATTATCTGAGTTTTGACTGAAGCTCTTCTAATGACCTCATCCTGTGGCGTCTTCTTCTTCTGCAGTGGTTTAATGTCACCAACTGTTTATGTTGATGAACCAAAATTTGCATAACAGCAGTGGATGGAAACGTGCATTCATTTGCATTTTTCTTTTGCCAATTTTTGCTCTAGATTTGGATGGAAAGCTGCACAAAGCCACGTTCATAAAGAGATGTCTTCCCAGTCTGGAGTTGAAGAACTTGACTGTTCTGCACCGAGTCCTGACCTCAGTCTTGGTCCAGCACCTTTGGGATGAACTGGACTGTGAGCCAGACCTGATCACCAGCATCAGTGTTGGACTGATGACTGAACCTGCAGCAGGTTCAACATCTGATGGAAATAATAAAACCAGAAGAGCAGAGTGGCCTGGAATTTTAAGGCGTCCACATACTTTTGTGTATCATCCTATATTATCATACTACATTATGCGTTTGGACACGTGCAGTCACGCTCTCCTGAACTGCGAACAAGAGCTCTGAAAGCCCCGGGGATCATAAATCCTGTCGTCTGTCATCCTGATGCGCCCTCTCTGGCTCCCTCTCCTCGATCACATCTATCTGCTCATTAATATTCATGAGCTGTGGGTGGGCCTTTGGCGCGGATGCAGCTGGCCGCCGAGTGACTCGATATGAAATGTGGTGAATGTCAATAAAGAGATACAGCGGTAATGCAGACCTGCTGTTCCATATTCATTAGTGCTTTTTTACATGCAGAGGGACCAGCAGGGAAATTAAATGTCTCCCAGTGATGAGGTGAAAGGTCACGGTGGCAGGGTGAGAGGTCAGAGGTCAGCTCATTGCTTCCTGCCACACCTCTGAAAAGTAGCCAGTTAGACACAGAATTAAAACTGAGGCGGTTGCCGTGGTAACAGATTAGCCCATTAGTCTGGCTCTGTGGTCTGGACGTACAGTACATCATGTATGTCACCAACAGAAAGATCAATACGTTTGCCAATATTTTGTACTTCTCTTTGATCAATGCGTCAGCTGATATTTCCTGACTGTTATCAATAAACATGTCAGCAGGTATTTACCAGTCACAGTCGTACATTTTTAATCAGCATCGCAGACGATCGTCTCTGATGATCAGACGCTGGGTGAAGGTGGAGGAGGCAGGTGGAGGCCGATGCCGACGTTAATAACCGTAGGTTTGCTGCTGATTCAGCGGTCGGAGCTGCAGCAGTGACAAAGCTCACGGAGAATATGAAGGTAATTAAAAAGCCTAAAGCAAAACATCGATCCATAATCAGTTATCCCTGAGGGCTGTGGGGGAGCTGCAGCTGGAGAGAGGTGGGTACACCCTGGACAGGTCAGCAGTCCATCACAGGGCTGACAGAGAGACACAGGCTGCGGTCAGATGGAAGTTTCCAAACTGACTCTGAGTGTCAGCCATGATCAGAGCTGGTCCAGGTCTCTAAACGTTCAGGAAAGGAGCCTCAGTGCTTCCTGTCTTATCTCCTTCAGCAGTGGAGATACTGGACCTTCCTTTACCAAGAAAGAGAGAATGCCATCCCATAATTCCTATTCCTTTAAATGATCAGAGGCTGATGGAAATCCTTCCTCCTCTAGAAAACACATTCTCTACTTAACAAACATATAAAAAGGTCAAAGGTCCCAGAACAGGAAACTCCATATTTCTGTCTGAATATAATTTCCTCTGGACCCGTCACGCCATTTATTTTTTATTGTTACTTTAATGGTTCAACTTTCTCTACTTGTATTTTCCTTCCTTATTATATTGTTAATGTTGGACAGGAAACCTTACTGGACAGTAGCCTACAGCACTGAGTCTGTCACTGTGTCTTCCATGTGTTATAAATAAAGTTGGTTTTAAAACCGTCTGGAGTCAGTGCACTCACGTTCTCTCAACACTGCGGTTCTCTCTTCCTTCACAAACGTTTTCCATCGAGGACGAGTGATTAGGAAAGGAGATTTTTGACAGTTTGACCGCAGCCTTTCACACATACAGGTGATTTACAGTCACCTGTGTCTCTGGACTGTGGGAGGAAGGACCTGCAGGTCAAACAGAAGCTGCTAAAAACAACTCACTGAAACTAGTTACAAAGTCCAGTCATATTAATGATTGTCATGTTTCCCAATCAGTATTTTTCTGACATTACTCAGACGTACAGGCTGTGGAGTGATGCCTTCAGGACACTGGGCCAGGCACACACACACACACACACACACACACACACACACACACACACAGATGAAACTGATCCATCTGAAACATCTGACTCTGGAGAAAACAGAGCATCTCCCAGAAAACTGTGGCTCCGTTCACTTCTCTGTTTTCTGTACAAAACGTTTTGTGTAGGATTCACGGTGATATCCACTTACAGAATTATGAAGTAGAAAAATAAAACTCTACACTGTTTGCTTCTCTCAGGGCTGATTCAGGACATACAGGAACATAAGTCTTTTTTTACACATTTCTCTTCTCGTCAACAAAACCTCATGTGCAGAGCCACACGTCCAAAAACCAAACAAGCAATATGGAACTAAACTCCGAGCTAAAGTTTCCGAGCAGTTTTATATGTTCAGTAGGAACCAGTGGGTTTGGAGCTGAGACGAACACACGGTTGATTTGAGGCTGAACATGAGAAACAGAATAAAAACAGACTGATCCTTTAGGTCCTGCTGCTAAACCTCTCACTCTCTTTCAGAACAAACCTGAGGAATACATGAGATCAGACTTACTGTAACTGAGCGCTGATTCTTCTTTAACCTGAGGACCAGACCAACAGATGAAGAGTAAAACAGGATTCAGATGAAAAGAGGTCAGAAATATCCTCAAACTCTGCAGAATAACCCGCACACACACTATCACTTCTCTTTTTCTGTTCCTCTTTTTTGGCTCTTTTTCCCTCTTTCACTTCCTCCTGAATGACGCTTTACACTCTCAGATCTTTATTCTTCACAACCTCACTCCTCCTCTTTCTTTTTCTTTCCATTCTTCTTTGTCTTTTCCCTCCTTCAGCCTGACGTCCGCCTTCACTTCAGCTCTGCATCTCTTCTCTTTTCTCTCCCTACCTCGCCCTCATGATGGTCCCTCTGCTGCCTTGCTCGTAGGCTCTGTCCTGTCCGGCACTGAACCGACAACCTCCCTTCGGTTCAGGTCCTGTTGGCTGTTGCCGCGGCGGCAGACATGGTAATAATCCCCGTGGCAACAGCTCTCTCCCCTCGACGACTGCACGCTCTCCCTGTTGTAACAACAGCTGAGCTGCTGCTGCTGCTGCTGCTGCTGCTGCTCGCCCTCCTCCGTCCTCCTCCCCTCCTCTCTCTCTCTCTCCCTCTCTCTCTCTCTCTCTCTCTCTCAGTCTTTTTACACCTCCTGTTCTGGTCCTCCCTGCTCTCCTCTGCTTCTTTCTCTTTTGCTCTATCGCCTTTTCTCCATCTCTTTCCATCACCCCCCGGCTCTAACTCTCCCTATTGTCTCTCTATCTTTTCATCACTCTCTCATCTCACTCTCACTCGTTTCTCTTCAGTTTAGTGTGTGCACAGACAGCTCCATGAGAACGACTGCTTCTCCTTTAGTTGTTGATTTTCAGACACAGGTTCGCTCCATGTGCTCATTAACTCTCTGTCTCGACTCGTTTCATTATCAGAAGAAGAAGGAATGACATCAAAGGTCAAGGGTTAATTGACCTGGAGTCAACACTGACTGCATCAAAGAGGATTTTATTTTTGGGTGTCCAAACCGAGGTTCATTATCCTGTCCACACTTGATCCGGTTAAACTCGTCTCCCAATGTGCTGCCACAGCTCATTTTTACTTTTCTTTTTTACTATTCTTAAAGCAACATACCGTAACTTCACTGAGCAGCAGCGCCCTCTGCAGCCACGAGTGGTAATTCATTCTGTTGGGTCGAAGCCGTTAGGGAGTTTTCATTTACAGAAAACAAAGTCTATCAGTCTGTTCCAAGCTCTGACTGCAGAGTCACACTGCAACTAAAACACAGCTGAACAGTGTATATTACCCATGATCCTCTTCTCCTTCTGGAGCAGGAAGTGCTGTAACAAACACCAAACTCTGTTTCTAACTCTTGATGTTTCTGTCAGATATCAGAGATGAACTCTGGTTTTTACTGATTGAACCTGAAGAACCAGAGTTACAGAGACAGGTGTTCATGGAGCAGAGTGGGAGTGACAGAGGCTCCATCACTGAACCATCACAACGAATCTGAAGCTGAGATTTTAAGGTTAAATGTTACTTTGATGACCAACCTGCCTCTGCTTCCTGTCATTGGTCAGAAAGTCTGAACCATCACACCTGTTATTTTGGTTCAGACCAAACAAGGTAGGTGTGAAACCTTAAATCACTAAAGGAGGATTTATAGAGTGTTACTGATGTACAGTACAGCTACAGAGAAACTACTGTGATGGACGGGGACTGGTCAGTCTCTTTCTCCAACACCAACCTTTATCACAGTGAACGAAACAGCTTCAGCACAGACTCCTCCTCAGTAATGAAGCATGGTGAACTTTCCCACTGCTGCTCTGCATCATAAATGAATAAATCAGTGTAAAAGGTCTAACAGAGCTGCAGCTTGTTCAACTCTCATTTGCCTTTGAAAGTATTACTGTCAGCAGGCTGTTTCTGTTTCTGCTCGAGATGCAAATGATTGCCTATTAATGGATGTTACGAGGTCATGTTCATGTATATCATCCATTGTTACCTGCAGTAGGTTTACAATTGGTCTGTCACTGTATTTGACAGATGAGGTTCAGCTGCAGTCTCTGCCAATAAGGGTCATTATCAGTCATTTCTCTGTGACCTTTTTCGAATAAACCCATCCTGCGATTTATCATTAATCACCAGATTTCGATGATTTGTGCAGTGCATCTTTTTGTTCCAGTCCAAACTAACTGAGCCCCGGCTGTGAATCAGACTCCAGAGTTTCCAGCACACTCTGAGTTTATTTGAGGCTGTTCCTGAGGCTGGTGGAAACACTGAAGTCGTCAGGTTCTCCTGAGACGTCTGTGATATGAAACATCAGCGGGCTGAAAGCAGAGAGGCGATGTACATTTTCATTTGATGCTCCTGTGGAGCCGCTGACATCCTCCTCATCAATAAAGCAGCCGGAGAGCGTCAAAGTGATGAGAGCCATCACTCTGCTGCATCTTCACATCCACACTGCAGATAAATGATTCAGACCTGGACACCGTGTGACTGCTCAAAGAAAACACACACTAAACCTTTACTGTCCAGGTCAACAGCTCGGTGTTTCACACATTATTTTAAAACCTCGTTTGAATTAAACGGAGCCATTTCTGTTTAATGGCCACAGCTGGGAGTCCAAATGAATTCATTGATCTGAAATGGAAACAAAAGGCCGAACTCATCAGTCAGTGTCGGAGTCATTAGCCTCTGTTATTCATCAAAAGACTGTTGGGGGCAATTGTCTCATCCACGAGGACTCTGCTTATTTTCATATTAAACACTGTTACCTAATTAAAGCCAATATTAAACAACTGCTGTGTTCAACATTAAAGTGTTGGACTGAAGAATCCTGATGATGTAGCTGTTCTCGAAGCTCACACTGTGCAAGTTTTAGAAAAACAACTATATCAGTCATTTCCTGTTTCTTCAGTTTCTTTGCAAATTTTAAAATAGAGCCTGTTTTCACCTCTGACCGTACTTCCTGAGCAGGTGAGCAAACAGTCGTATGAGTCACAATTGTAACAGTAATAATAACAGTTAGAGGCACAAGATGAGAAAATATTAATACGAGTTGTTTTTAAAGAGAAACATCCAGCGACTAAAGACGACCTTGGAAGAAAATATCTCACAACACAACCTCTGCTACGATATAACAGACATATGGAGACAACACAGTGGTGTGTATATACAGTATCTACTGTGATACTGTGTTGGAGGATGGTGTCACTGAAATATAAAGAGATCTGCTCTTGCAGCACAATCTCCACCATAGTGACTCCACCTTAATGAAAGAGTTGTCTGGTTCCTGGTCTGGTTTAATACAGAATGTTCAGAGCGGGGGTGTAATGGATCTGGAACCGAGACTGATACAAATGATCACAGTTTTGTATCATGATTGGAGAAGATGGAACCTGAGATTATTATATATCAACTTCAGGCACACTGAACCAAAGCCACCATCTTTCTCTGGACATCAACCTGGTCCTCGTCCACCTCAGACACCTCCCTCTAAAAAGAGCTGCCGTGAATAAACATGCAGCTTCAGAAACCTCTGAACATTCAGCCAGATGAATAGAAAAGTAATTTTTTTTAGGATTCATCCTCTGGGCACCGTGGATGTCCAGAGCAGTAGTTACTGACATCTGAAGGACAAGAACACGATTTCCAAATTGGCCACACCAACAGTGAAAATGTAGAAAACTCATCCAGGTAAATGGATCCACAGATCAAACGGTGAACAGAGACAGAGACGATGGTGTTTACAGCTGATTTAATGAGACGCTCTCCACCAGAACTCAGCTAATGACTGAAAAAGCAGGAATAACGACATGAGAATTAGGCTGGAATATCCCTTTAAGAGCCACTAAGCCCATCTGCTGTTCGCCAACACACACACACACACACACACACACTGCATTTCCAACATGAATAGAACATGAAGACAGAAGCACCATCTAAATACAAGACCTCTCTCTCTCTCATCCATCTCTTCCATATTTACACCACAGGCTCCACCCGCTGCCTCATTTACACCTCTGCTCATCTCTTTAATGCTCTCTCCATCCACACACCTCCCAGTCTGTTTCATCAGCTCCATCACCCTTCACCTCCTTTACATCTTTCATGTTCCATCCATCCAGTGCACAGTATATATACACTATATATACAGTATATATACAGTATATCCATCATCCAGGCTCCGTGTGGATGTGAGCAGTCAGACCATCACATGAAACACAGCAGAGAACTGGGGTGAAGCTGATGTCTGTGGAGTAGGATGAAGTCCTGACACCGACCAAAACCAAAACCACAAAGCACCAACTGTTTTCAATCAAAAATATTCGAGTTTCAGTATCAGCATCCTTCATTCAACTTTCCTGAGCCTTAACCAAACAGACTCTGGATGTGAACCTGTTGTATACTCGTCACATTTCCATGAAATTTGCTTTGGGTGTTTGGTGTCCACAGGGGATGAATCGCAAAGAAGCAAAGCAGCATCAGGATGAAATTCCCATTTGTACGCAGTGATACTCTGACAGGCAGACGGCCATGAAAAGCACCGAGGTCTTTTAACCTCCTCAGAGAAAGAATCCAGTTTTCACACGTTCAAACAGCTGAAGAGACCAACAGCACGAGCAGCTTCACATCCTGATTCAGAAAGTTCTCTCTCACGACATGATGCAGATGTTTCACTTTAAACCAACATTTCATCCTGTAGTTTGATCGACTCGCAGAATCAACACCAATCTACAGTTACAGCTGTTAAATCAGACGTCTGTTAACAGCTGCAAAGTGAAGCCGCCGACAGGTCATGTGACAGCAGACGAGCTGCACAAACAGGAGTCGAGGTACGGTGGCTGTGATGAGCCAATCCAGTTGACACACATTGACACTGAGAGCTGTGTTCGGTGACACGTGCTAACGTCTGTACTCTGACACGTGTGAAAACACAAACACAGAGAAAACACCAGGCCTGTGAAGTCCTAAACCTGCTGAATGGTTAGAGGGATTCTGGGTGTAATGCACAGTTCAGCCTCTAGGAGAAGCTAGCAGAGAGTTAGATGTTACATTTTGTTTAATGTTCAGTTTCCTGCATTTTCTGGTTCCATAAACGCAGCATCACCACCCAGTGCACATGTTAACATTACAGACTGTACATGTCTGAGCTAAAAGAAACATGGCAGAGAGAAGAAAAGGTGAAGAAAGACAGAGACTGAGACAAAAACAGAGAAGGAAATGAGGCGAGGAGGAAAGAGAGGAGAGGAAAAGAGGAGGACTGGTTAAAAAGGAGGAGAGGAAGACAGATACGGAGGAGAAGAGGAGAAGAAAGGAGAGAGTGAAGGAGACGAGTTATCAGACTAATGAACTCCTCTTATCTGGCAGCTCGGCTGAATGACGAGCAGAGACACAGATGGAGGGAGTGACAGAGAGACTGATAGACAAGTCTTTTGTCCTCGGGTGAGAAGCTGCTCCTCTCCAACACAAACTGACTGATGAAATGAAACGCTAATGAAACAACTCTCACACATCAGAGTCTGCTCTGTTGTTTCCTGTTACAACATCACACGACCCAGCGCTCCACTGAAGAGACGTGTCGCTAATAAAAAAGAAATGACTCATCTGATAACTTCTATTATTATTCATCCTGACTCTAGAGTCCACACTGACCATCGTCATAATGCTGCATCGAAACCAGCTCGATCACAGTGAACCGACTCAGTCTGACATGATTCAGTCTGCTTCACTACAAACCTTTCTCTTTCCTGAAATCAGAAAAAGTTTGAACGCAGTGAGAAAATCTCCAAAGACTTGTCCTCATGTCCTGCTCAGCACGTACACATTCACACACAACTGAGCACTGGGTTTGTATTTTCAAATATAATGAAACCTTTTTAGTCCAAGCATCATAAAGTACACACAGTTACAGGGTTGAGACACACTGAGCTTCACCCTACGCACCTGGACACCATACATGGCAGAAGAACGTCCATGAAAACTAAATTTACAAAACAGAAGATGTCTGCACGAATGAATCAATAATCCAATATAATGACGTGTCAGTGTTTCAATTTAAATAAAGATCTGTGGGTCTGAACGACGAGTCTGTATCAGCCACAATAACTGCACGTTCCTGTGTGTGTGTGTGTGTGTATTTGTGTGTGTGTGTATTTGTGTGTATGTGTGTATTTGTGTGTGTGTGTGTATTTGTGTGTGTGTGTGTGTGTGTACAGGTGAGTTGTGTTGGCAGGCTGCCAGGAGGTAATTACTGCCTCCATTAGAAAGCTGTGATCATGTTAAACACTCACCTCTGACACACACACTAGCTTGTGTGTGTGTGTGTGTGTGTGTGTGTGCCCTCAGCTGAGAAACTAAAAGCTGTCATTCTGTGTCATTAACTTGACTCACAGCAGCACCTCCAGCTCTGACCTCTGACCTCTGACCTCTGACCTGACAACATGTTATTTCAACCATAATCACATCACCACCATCACTTTTATCAGATATCAGGTTTAATAAATAATAATACATATAATAATAATAATAATAATACAATACACAATAAATAATAAATCAGCTGTGTCTCTGTGTAACTGTGGTTGTTCAGGTTGGATCTCCCTCTAACTGAGTGAGAGTCAGCAGCTTAAACTGCTGGAATCAGACCAGAGAGTTCAGAGTGAAGCTGAACTGGTAGATCAGTTAAAAACCAGAGTCCATCTCTGAGATCAGCTCCACTGCTCTGTATTCACTGTTACTGCAGCACTGATTTGGCTGATCGAGTCCTCACTCTGTGTGTGTGTGTGTGTGTGTGTGTGTGTGTGTGTGTGTGTGTGTGTGTGGTGTGTGTGTGTGTGTGTGTGTGTAAGCTCCTTTCAGGCAAACAACAAAAGAGCTTTCAGATTCAAATCCAGTCCTACGACATCGATGATGGAGAGAGTTTAGAAAAAAAAACAAACAACAAAAAAAAAAAAAACGTCCAAGTGAGAAGAGAGAGAGTCCAAAAAGAACATCTCTCTCTCTCCTGACTCTTTTCTAGTGACGCTGTCATGGCAACTGTGCATGATGCTGATTATTATGGGCTGCTGTGAGATGTGGACTAATGAAGGCGAGAGAGCAACTACAGACAGTGACTGACTATCTATCTATCTATCTATCTATCTATCTATCTATCTATCTATCTTTATGGTTTGACCTCCGCTGCCTCTCCTTCAGTCCTTCAGTCCTTCAGTCCTTCAGTCCTTCAGTCGTCCATGAGACCAGGACCAGTTCACTCCACATGATCTGATCTGCTAACTGATCTACACGATCATGAGAGAAAATGACATTATTGTTCTGACTCTGTTTCCATCTGAGTTTAGTAGTTTGGTGACTCTGACTCAGGTGCTTCTCCTTTCAGGGGCGAGTTCTAGAGAAAACCTTCAGCTGATGCTGATGATTTAACCACTGAGGCTTCATCCTCTGGGGAGCATGAATATCCAGCAGAGCAGAGCAGAGATGTTTGTGAGGAGATAATTGGTCAAAGCTGAACCACGACTCACGCTGAGCTGCCACGGCACAAATGGTTTTCCAGGACGGCACGGTGAGGTAAAAGGCTTCTGACCTTTGATTACATGTTGGAAATGTGCTGTTCCCACAGACCACAGACAGAGAGCAGTGGAAAGCTTTTAAAGTGACGCAGCAGCAGCAGGAAATTTTAGGTTTGCACCAGAATTTCTCTGAGCCGTAGAGCTGTGTTACAAACACACACACATCATCCTGCTGCGCCAAATACTCACTACAGCACCAGATGTGGATTAATGCAACGCATCGTGACATTGAATGAAGATGCACAGCCCTATTAATTAGTGTGTGAAGGACATCACTCCACCAAAATCTGATCTGTTCATCCTTGAGTCCAAGAAAATGTTTGTACCAAATTGGAGGAAATTCCCTCACGGTGTTACGGAGATTTTTAAAGCAGCCAATGGGCTCAGAGCTCAGAGCCACAGATGGAGTACACACTAAACATCATGTTGTGGGATATTAACACATCGCAGTCTTTGTTGATGTGAGTGTAAATCTTGCAGAACAAAGAAGTGGAGACTTTAATGAGCTGTGTGCTGCTGTGTGACTGAGATCTGGATGGATCCTCGGTTCAGTCCCGCAGACTTCAAACACAGAAAAACCAACATGAGAGAAAATCAAACCAAACATTTCTGATCATCGTTCGTTCCGATGGAACCGGTCACGTCACGAGAATCCATTTACTGTCAGGTCTGGACGTTTCCATGTTTACTTCACATCATCAGACATAAAACCTTCAGACGTGCTCTGTGTTGTTTTTAACAAATTGCAGATGTTGATTGGTGTGAAAGCTTCTCCTCCCACCACAGTCTGAGAAACACAGCGAGCCGTCAGCTCGTCAGATCAGACCCAGGCAGATGGCGAGGCTGTCGGCTCGTCTGCTTTTAGGGGAAGAGGAAACTGAACTTGACACAAAGACACAAATTACAGACAGATGAAAGTAAATAATAGTTCTGTTTGTCGCGGCGTCTTCCAGCCTGCCGTGAGGAGGAATCAGACGCCACGAGGACATTTTGTTTTCTCCTTGTTATCTCCGTCTGGACTCTGTGGACCAACAGACTAAAAAACAACTCAACAACAAACTAATTCTTTCCTCCAGTACAAACGTTCCCTTCATTCATGTTTCAGCCTCACTGGTTTTGGATTCTACTGTTTTTCCATTAAAAATAAAGAAATTAAAAAAGAACAAACAACACACAATATGTCATTTTCTGCTGCTCTGTTGTCCCTCAGTCAAAACTATAACAAAAGGTCCAGTTTAAGCTGTGCAAAGTGTGGGATCATGGGAGTTGTTGACAGAACAAACAGAGCAGCTGATTAAATCCAGTAAAAATCATCTCTGGACAAATTGGTTGCTGCTAACGTTAGCTCAGCTTGTTTCTGTGATAACTTCAGATCCAGACGTCTGACGACTAAAGTCCTTCATCTGGTTAAAAACCAACAGGATCTAAAAAGAATATCGTAAAAATGAGACTGGATAATTTTGAGACACTGACACCAACAACAGGTGAAATGAAACGGGCTGTTTCCCTGATTCAAATGACTGATTTCTACTTTGAAAATGACTGGAAACATTTGGTCTACTTTTTTTTTTAATAGATATTTTAAAGTGGAAAAGTTACGGATTAAACCTTTAAGTAGCTGGTTGGCTGGTTGATTTCTGACACCACTGGTTTGTGCTGTTTAGGTAACCATCTGTTTCACCCAGTGATGTCTGGAAAACCTGGAAAGTCCTTGAACAAAACTTCCAGAATCCTCAGAGACTCCACTGAACATCCGGATGGCGATGCACAATAAAAAATAATCTTCACATATTTGTTCAGTGAAGTTTATTTTCCAAGCAAAGACAGAAGTAGCTCCACCTGCTGCTGCAGACTGATTCGCTCACCAGCTCTGGAACAAGCGAGTAAACAGATCCTGGCTTGAGATCGGTTTTGTCCACAGCTGCCTCCAGGGTCAGGAATGAACGTCCTGCATGAGTTTCACAGCAGAAGACCACAGGAGAATATTCAGCTCTTGTTGTCGGGACGACGGTTTGAAACACAGCGTGGATCAAACGGCTCATTATTACACCTCTGACAAATGAAAGCAAACCAGAGAACAGCAGTGAACCTCTCACTGAGCGGCTGTGCAGCTGAGCTGGATCCACCCACAGCTGACATGGCCCCCGGACGTCTGCTCTGCAAAACCCTGCGACTGATGAAAACCTAATTTGACAAGAGTTTCACCTGGATTTTTGCTCCTTTGCAGCATCACTCACGCTGCAGTGTGAAGTTACTGACTCCACTCCACAACAACACGAGCAGGCAGCTGGAACCGGCCCGATAAAACAGCAGGAGCACGAAGACAACACCCGGGTTTCAGGTTCTGATCATTTAAAGAGGAAGAGAGGAAGAGGAGGAGGAGAAGAGGAAGGAGAGGAAGAATGGGAGAGTTTCCAACTTGTGCAGTGACGGAGCCACTGAGGCGCCGCAGAAACAAGATCCACTGAGAGAGAGAGCGCAATGGCACACTACAGCCCACTGGGCCTCTGGCATCATTTGGCAGAGTGTGTGTGTGTGTGTGTGTGTGTGTGTGTGTGTGTGTGTGTGTGTGTGTGTGTGTACCTCCTGCAGTCAGCCTCGCTGCCAGCAGCAGGCTGAACTAATCAGTTAGTGGGTTAGCTGCAGCGCTGCGTGACCTTTTGACCTCTGTCTGCTCTGACTGACGTGAAAACAGCAGAACCTGCAGAGCAACGACACACACACGTAAACATCCAGAGACTCACACACACACACACACACACACACTGCTGCCGCACAACACAACACAAACTATCAGCTGCCTCACAAACCAAATTCACTCAAATGTAACCATGGATACAGATGAGAAACATACACACTCCAGTGATTTGTGTGTGTGTGTGTGTGTGTGTCGTCATGATGGATGTGGTCTCTAACCAGAGGTAGCGGCTGGACTGCAGGTGGTACAAACCAAAGAATTCATCACACACACACACATACACACAGACTAATTGCTAATTGGTTCTGGTGTGTGTGTGTGTGTGTGTGTGTGTGTGTTACCTTGTGCTGATGCTGTGGAGTGTGACCGGTGTTTGACAATGTTCAGCTCAGCAGGGACCTGAAACAAACACACACATTAGGTTAAATCCCACAAACAGAACACAGACAGCGTCAGTAACAAACACAGTGTGAACGTGGTGTCGGCGCCCCCTACAGGCGGCATGTCGACTTCTTAAGGTCAAAAACGAAGAGTTGCAGTCGTGTGTGAACAGCAGCATCTTCACTGATCTGTCTCAGTTAACATGGGATGTGTTCAGGTGCAGTACTGAGTGTAGTTCACCTGTGGTCTGACAACACTGCTTTAAATATTTACACGGTTTTATTCCACATTATTTGGTTCTAGTTTATGACGGAGAGAAGAAAGAAAAAAAAACTGGAACTCCTGCTGAATGTAGCTTAGTTAGCTTAGCAGGCCTCATTAGCTGCCATCTTATTTTGGACTCATGGAATTAGGTTAAAGTTAAACTACATATTTAAACAGCTACATGAAAATGGATTCAATGAATTTGATATATACTCAGTACTCTGACAGATAGAGAACAGAAACAAAGGCAGAGTGAGTATAGTTTTCATCGTGTTAGCGGCTCTGACAGATGGAGCAGGTCTCAGTCTGCCCTCAGTCTTATTTCAGTTAAGATCCTTTCATGTGGTTTTGGGTTGTTAGTCTGCAGCAGGAACATTTGATTGTCTGATCATGTTTCACCTCGCAGATCTGATACAGTAAATCTCCGTCGACAGAAAACGCTTGTCGTGTCTGTGTTTCCTCTTGTTTAAAACCTGTGAACTGTGATCAGTCTGCAGCCCCGAGGCGAGCAAATGTTTTCACGTTCACCAACCAAAATAGACTCATGTTAAAAGGCTCATTAGAGCTCGACTGCGACACAAACCTGTCTGTGATCCACAGGACGCTCAGGGGGTTTTATACCTCCTGTAAATGGTTTCTGCTTTAGTGTGAAATAATAACTGACGGGCCCCTTGAGGGACATGAACCCAACTTTCCTCTGATGAAATTTTGTCCCCAACAGAGTGATAATAAAAAAATCACTTGATTCATAAAGTACCTTTTAACAGCAATTTTGAGGAAGCAAATATATAAAAAACTGTTTTCATCAGAGACTTTTGGTGAGGGGAATTTCCATTGGCAGTTTGTTTGAGAGTTTTAGTGACCTAAAAAAAACCACAAACACATTTAAACTGACCTAAAAACAAGAGTGAGCTTTGTGGCTTCAGAGAACAAAGAAACATTTTCAGTTGGGATGAAACAAGAGCACAAGTTTACTCGATGCGTTTCAAGGAGAACAAAGCGTCTTCTTGTGATATCTCAGGCTATAATCTCAGCTCTCTTCTTCATGTGTGTGTCTGTCTGTGGTATCAACTGTAACTTTTTTATCTGTACATACACATTAAAACAAGTAGATGGAAAAAAAAACCTCCATATCAGCAACTAATGTCACTTACACAACATTACCTGTTTAAATGTGGCTAACGTTAGCTTCCATACACTGGTCCTGATGGTGTGACACCATGGTAACAACTGTTATGCTCATCCTCAGACTGTGTACTTGTGCGTATGTGTGTTTGTGTGTGTTGTAATGAGGCGCTCTGCCAGTGATGCAGGTCTTCGGGGAAACGAACACACACACAGATGTACACTACACAATGAAACTATAACTGACACACACACACACAAAGCTAAAACTGAGAAGTGTGCACACACCTACTCACTGCCTTAAAACACACACCCACACACGCGCACACACACACGCACACAGCTCCACAGGTGGAGTAATGGAACAGTAAATCAATATGGTGACAGGAAGTTGGCGAGGCTGACAGGAAATGGAGAATCTCTCTGGGCGACTCCTCTCTGCTGCGCACCATTTCAGCGCCTGTGTGTGTGTGTGTGTGTGTGTGTGTGTGAGAGAGAGAGAGAGAGAGAGAGAGAGAGAGAGAGAGAGAGAGAGAGAGAGAGAGAGAACTGTTTGCTGCAAAAACTAAATCAAATTTTCTTTCATTTTAGAAGCTTGTGGTTTGTTGGATCTGAGTCTGGAGGCAGAAGAGAAACTTCTGTGAACTTTATTCATCAGACCACATTGTTTTGTTTTTGTAGTTGTTATTGTTGGGACCCTGATAAACATCAAAATGCACACGAACAACACCCACAGTTACACTGATTACACCAACAGCCCACACATATTCCCAACAGCTGAACTTGGTGGACTAGCTGGGAAGTCCTGATCAAGTTTTCTTGGCCCTGATCCTGATCTGAGTCCTTTAACACTGGGTATCTGCCAGTTCTGAATCCAATCCAATACTGATATTTACTTGAATGTTGATTAAATATGTGTCTGTCTGCTGTAGACTGAGAGCTTTGGCACAGATTTTTCAATAGCTACTTGATCCAAGTCCTGATTCCAAACTAAAAGGCGTTTGTCAGCGTAAAGTGACGTCAGTGAAGCTGCTGCCTGCAGGTTTTGAACACTGACGCAGTCTCCTGCTGAACATCAGCTGGTTAGCATGTAGCCATGTGGATGTTAGCATCCAGTTTAATGCTTTAACACAGCCTCACTGCTAGTGGCTGACTGTTGAAGCCAGTTCTGTTATTTTTTTTCAGTCTCTCTGTAAACATTCATCAGGTGCTGAAATTGTGCATCGAGTCTTCGCTTCTTGCTTTTCTCTATTAATATGCAACAGCCCATCTTCTGTCTGAACACACTTTTAGTTTCATATGTAAATCTCCACGTCCCTGCCTTCCTCGGCTGTGTGAGTGTAACCTCAGTCCAGCATTCTTTCCCAGGATTTATCTCTCTGTCTTCTGCTGGTCCTGTTGTAATCTCGCTCTCTGGTTTAGAGTTTCTGAAACAGCAGCAGCAGAGAGCCGGAGGGAAGATTTAGTTTGTCCTCCACAGAGGAGGGGACATTTGTCTTTTTTATTTATTTATCTTTCTTTCCTCTTTTTTTTTTTACAAATAGCTGAAGGCTGTAGCAGCACCTCCTCCTCCACTTCACCTCCCTCTGCTTCCCCTCCTCAACTCTCCTGTCACCCGTCCTCCACCTACACCTGGTAGCCCGCTGACCTGCACAGAGGAGAGCTGTGTGTGTGTGTGTGTGTGTCATTGTGAGTCCCTGAGGCGATATTCTCCACCATACAAGCAGCTGTTCCCCTCAGAGCAGGAGGAGGAGAAGCAGCTGCTGCCTCTCTCTCAGCCTCACTGTGAATTCACTCTGTTAGTTTTTTATTTCGCAGACTGAAGGTTCACTCGGAGCCATCAGCCAGCTCAGTCTGACCTCCGTTATTTCACCAATTTCACCAAACCTGAAGGCTGGAATAATGTTTCTGCAACAACACTCAGCTGTGTCTCTGTGGATCTATGCTGAGGAAGAGGGAGTCATGGGTAACACTGTGGGGCTGTGTGATCACGCACATTAAAATAGCTGACTGGTTGTTCCTCCTCCCTGTAGGAAGGAGAGTTTGTGCCGTAACCAAAACAAAGAAAAACATGTTCAGGCACGTAAACATCTGTACAGAACATCTGCGCATGTTAAACTGTAGTTTAAGAGTCCATTTAGTTCCATATTTATATTTATGTGATACCGTGCAAAGCAAATGAAGCCTGATATGATCTGTATCCGTGTTAAGAAGAAAAATTAGAAATATATCTGAGATAATAACATAGTCTGTATTTCGAGTTTCTTGTACCTTTACTGTGCTACTACCCTCAGAGGTGACACACTCGGTGTATACACCAACACGTCCTCCAACCTCAGATACGACCCAGAAATTCCGAGTTCTGTCGGAATTCCAACGCAGAAAGTCGGAGCAACCCCACAAACTCCGGCATAAGAATTCAAGATGGCTGCTACATTTTTAGTAGCAAACACTCATGCATAGAGCATTGTTAGCAACTGGTATCGCTAACAATAGCAAACAACTGTTAGCAAGGAGTTTAAATAACTGTGTCACTGCGATCACTGAATCCACGGTTTCAGAAGCAAAATAAATCCACACAAATCTTTTATGCGACTCTAAAACGGAGGAAGCTAAACTAAACCGACAGTAAGTCAACTAAGCTTGGAGAACTACTGTAACTGACTAGTTCTAGCATGTTCCCAGTTGGCTAGTATATTAGCAATGACCTCACCACCTACAGCAGCTCATATAAAGCCCTGCGTCCACCAGCTGTTTAATGAGGACGTGTGGATGCTAACAACAAGCTAAGATTACACTGCTCTACACAAACCTGATGAGGCACTTTCAGACTTTTGGATAAAATTCAGAAACTATAGCGTCAGGTTTTTGATGCCAATTATAAAGCATTCAGATTTCCCACATACCAAACAGTGAGTCAGGAGGCGAGTGGAGACAAGGATGTTTGACTCTAACTGAGATATAAACGCTTTCCTGACGCGCTCACTGAAACGCTGACGGACATTTAGATTTTCATGTTGAGATGAAAACATGTCAAGAAGACACCTGGACACAGGCTGATATTTGAGCTCACACACAGTTTATATTGCACTTATATTCATTGTATTTCTGTTCAGGATACTTTTAGTTAACATATTTTCTATCTGTTGTTTTTAAACTGAGTGTCCCTCTTCTTCTGTGGTTTCCCCTGCAGCTCTAACCCAACAGAAAAAAACCACCAGAGGCAAAAAGAAAAAGATGCATCACTAATCTACAATTTGCCCAAACACTCCTGCTGATGTTCACACTCCTCCTCATCTGTTCTCTAACTTCCACATGTCCACTCCTCTCTCCTCCCTGTTGTCCTCCTCCTCCCCTTCTCCCTCGTCTTTAACTTCACCTTTAACCAGTGCAGTATAAACAGTGTGTACCACAGACATCAGGTTTCTGTCCACCTGTTTTATAAGCATTTTCAATTGTGCATAAAAAAGATTTGTGGGAAGAAAAACCCTCAAATATTACTGGTTTTACACTTGGCAGAGGTGGAAAAGTTGACGGACTGACAAAGACAAAGAGCAACAGAAACAGATCAATAACGTCATTCTGTTGCAGCCTCTCCTGCACTTTGATAGAAGACAGGAAAACTGGCGTCACTCGCTGTTTATCTCAACAAACCAACTGTGTGTAATGTTTGGAAAAACACAGTAATCTGCATTTTCTGACACAGGCCATCTGTCAGCATGTGTGTGTTTTATTGAACAACAGCAACTTAAACAAACCTCTGTGAGTTTAAAACTAAATAAAGTCATTCATTCAGATTTTGGCAGGAACGACGATGTGTCTGGTCACACACGATTATCGAAGGGACAAATTTTCATATTTCCTAAATATAAGAAAAAGCCACGTTCAGGCTGATCTCCATCAGCTCCTCACATGTGCTATGATCCATCTGTCTGGAAATATGAAACACGTCCCTGAGATTTAAGTCTTCCAGGATTATGGAGGATCGACTACAGCACTTCATATTGTCAGGAGCTGAAACCTCTATGATTCAAAATATTACCCAAAGCTCTCTGACAGAGTCATCGCTTCATCTTTGTAGCTGCTGTCCAGCTGTTATCACAGTCAACCTTTGGTCCTGGGCAGTTTAAAATCATACGATGGGATGGGAGTCTTATCTCTCATCTTCTTTCTTCTCTCCTGTCTCTTCTTCCTCCTTCATTCTCTCCATCCACAGGCTATTTACTTCTTCCATACAGTAATAACCTCTCTCTCTCTCTCTCTCTCGCTCTCTCTATCTGTCTATCCTCTGGTGAAGTCAGATCTAATTAATTTATTACAGGCTGTAAACAAAACAGATTGGACACAGAGAGCTTCACCGAGCGACACAGGTCGATCAAAACAAGAGAGACAAAAATACATCACACACTCCTCCTCCTCCTCCTCCTTCACCTCCTCCTCTATTTCCAGCTTTCTCTCTCTCTCTCTCTCCATCTCTCTCTCTTTTCATCCCCCTCTCCATCCCTCCGGGCGGTTCATCCATCCTGCCCACTCAGAGACAGAAATAGACTGATGGAGAGCAGGAGAGCTCTGCTGGGAGATGACCACTGGACACACACACACACTACACTGTATTCTCCTATGGACACTCTCACCCTGTATATAAACAGCAGCAGCAGCTTTGATTGATACATGATCAATATTCATATGCTGCTGTTTCCAGTTTATTAATTGCACCGAGCCTCTAACCCTGATGAATGTAGGATTTACTGCAGAGGCAGTTCGACCCTGTCAGCCTGCTTTACCTGATCAGCTCAGAGTCCTGCACACTGGCTCTGTCGTGGAGACAGTTCCCACTAATTTATTTTCATTATTGATTCATCTGCTGATTATTTTCTCGATTAATCGATTAGTGTTTTTATCTAGAAAACATCAGAAAACAGTGAGAAATGCTCTCAGGCTGACTTGTTCCGATATCTTAGTCCAACCAATAACCAGTGATATTAAATCTATTATAATGGATGACTGTATTGATTGACTGGTGCCCAGCCCATATGGACTTAAGACACGAAGCAAACGCGATGATGGCTCCATGACTAACAAAGACAGACACTTCCATAACTTCAACCTGGATAGAGTCGTTAGCCTCAGCTGCCAAACATCCTCTATAAATGTCACCAAAGCAAAGGTTTAAAAAGCCAACATCTAACTGCATCTGACAACCAGAGCAAATCAGAGTTCTTCAGTTCTAACGTTTTCTTCAATCAGAGTACACAGGGCAGTAAAATACTGTAAAATAATCGTCTTCAATTTGAAAAGTGTTGGCTTCATATACATTTCTTGTTTCCAGTCTTGTGTATAAGCCTTTAATAGTTTTAGTTTCTGTATTTATATTACAGTGAAAAGTGCTGTTGCAGCCTCGTGACCGAGGACGGCCCCGTGTGATCCCAGTTAAAGATGTTTTTTGGTCAGTCCTTCCTCTGGCAGCTGAACACAGAGATTCCACAGCCTCAACAATTCAGCTTTCTGTTTTACAAGACAAGGCTCCCGCCCCGTGTCACCTTCAATAGGTCGTTTGGCAGAGAATTTATCCACCTCAGGAAAACATCTCATGGCTCGACTGTAAAAAAGGAAAACGACAGATTTCTGAGGCTAAAACCAGTGAGTGTGAATCTGTGTAGACCTCCTCTGTCCCTGAGGTGACTCAAACCCATCCAGACCTGGAGCTGGAGGTGGACTACAGACTGTGGACCTGGATCCTGTTGGGTTTACTGGTAGTGTCATTGGTAGCCTTATAGTCTTTAGGCCAACCAGTCGACAGGTCAAAGCATACATGCTACACTGCTATCTTTCCTTTTCTTTATCCAGGCGTTTCCATCAGAAATCATCAGCTCAGTGTCTCAGGTTAAAGTTGGGAGCACTGTCACAAAATCAGATAATGTAACATGGGTTTGAATCTCGAGCCCAGACAACCAATCAGCTCAGGTCAGAGCTGACGACTGCACAGAACAACATTTGAATTTTGCAAATAATTTCCCCTGAGGTCTGGATCGATGGTATCTCACTCACCCACACACACACACAGAGTCTACGTCTACAGCCATGTATCATGTTGTTAACCTTGTTGACAATACTTTCTCCTGACTGCAGTGACTACTGGGACTCAACCAGTGCAGCTGTGTGTGTGTTGTATCAGTGATAGATGAAGCAGCTACAACAATGACAGTCAGAGTCCCTGATGTACCTCTGACCTGTTTCCACTGAAAGAACATTAAAACCTTTAACTCCTGAAACTTTTCGCTTCTTTTTGTTTCTTTGTTTTTGGTTTGAATTATTTCTTTAATGCAGTGTTTGTTTGATTTGATTGGAATCAGTGTTGCCAGGAAATGAGAGAGGAGAAAGACGCAGAGAGCAGCCACATTCAAACAAATAAACATGAAGCCCAGTGTCTGAACTGGGCAACAATCATTCTGCATTATTACTGACATTGTTTCGTTAATGCCATATATTATTATACCCTCTGAAGGTTGCAGAGGCGGCTGAAGCAAATCCTAGCAGACATTGTTTGAGAGGCCGGGTACACGCTGAACAGATTAATATCCTACTGATATTTAAGAGAATACAAATCATTGTGTATATATATATATATATTATATATATATATATATATATATAAGATCACACTGGCTGATGTAGATATATAGACTGTACAGAAGAAGAGGAGGAATGAACTTTTCACATTTTACATCCAGAGTATGAAGGCGTTATCACAGGTCAAAGGTTTGACACTGACAATTTTAAAAAAAGAACATTCTGGTGTGAACGCCGCCTTCACCAGCTACTGTAAAATCAATCAATCAACCAAGCAGTTGATCAATAAACCAGTCAATCAATCATTCTGTTGTTTGTTAGATGAAAAATGAAAAAGATGTCAGGGCAGGTCAATGTGACGCCTCCTGAGCTTTTCTGTCTCATCTCTCCCACCTCTCACTTCGTCTCCACTCAGTGATCAGAAACACATGTGGGAAAACACACACACACACACACACACACACACACACAGAGGAATGTGGAGGAGTGCAGGTCATCTGGAGCTGAACCAGAATCATCTGCAGGGAAACAAACTGCAGAGTTCAGACTGAAACACAAAGCTGAAGTCCTTGAAAAGTTTGTTAGAGAGCAACTTAAACAATTTTTAGATACAAATGTTATTCTATCACAGCATCAGTCAGGCGTTAGGAAACAACACAACAGCACAGTAACTGCTGCTATTAAAGTAGTGGATGACATTACTGAGGCACTCGACTGGAAAAAATATTGATGCCGCTCTTCTTATCGATTTGTCCAGGGCTTTTGACACTGTTGTCCACAGCACCTTGGCGGATAGACTCGACAGTACTGGCTGATCTGAGCATGCTGCGAGTTTTCAAATTACTTATCAGCTAGAACACAATGTGTCCAGTCTGCAGAGTCTTCCCTGTATCCAAAGGCGTGCCTCAGGGCTCCATACTAGGGCCACTGCTGTTCTCCATGTAAATAATCAGTACTTTTGCTGGTGTTGGAGGCGAGGGAGAACAGAGAGATGAAGCCATTGAAACTGTGGATGCTCTGTTATCTTTTAGATCTGACGTGTGGAAGTATGATTTGACTGAATGTGCAAACTGTGTCTAATGAAGGTGGCAGGAGGGAAAACATCTTCTCTACACACACCACATTGAGCAGACACACATCTTTTCTTGTAAATTGTCCGGTGTAATCAGTAACACCAGTGTATCCCTACTGCGTTCCACGTTATGCAGATGATACAGTTATCTATTGCTCATCCCCTTCAGTAGGACAAAGCTTTGAACTCCTGCACCTGGTCCCATTTAACTCAACTTAAGTTGGTGTTAAATGCCAACTAATCTAAAGTCAAATGGCAAAGAGGTAACATCTAATCTCAACTGCTCAAAGAGTTGAAATTTGAACTGAAAAAATACAAACTCAGTTTTATTCTGAAGAAATCAGTGTCGGAGTGGTTATTTCTGTATGGTGACTTACCACAACTTGTACACCTGTGTCCAGGACACTTTTTTGGCCATTTTTCTGTTGCTAGTTCCCATTAAATTTAGCTATGTATCTATGTAGAGAGATGTTTCCATTCTTCCTCCCCTAAAAGGCTCTTGTTTCATCCACCAGGGAAACAGCCATTAATGAACACAACACCTGCTTTAATCACTGGACAGATCAGAACCGTGGGCAGTGATTCTGAAGTCAACAGATTTTCTCTGGCAAACACTTCAGGTGAATGAACAACTCAAAAAGGTGGATGTCACTGTCACTCACCTCATAACTCACTGTCAGGTGACACTTCAGCAACATAATTAATGGTGATAAAAATCATCACATTCAGTCTGACTCACTTGAAATTTTGCACAACTGTGGTCCCAGACTCTGTGTTATGAAACACATGTTTAGAAGGTTTAAACAACAGCGCAGTGATTTGTTTATCATTTGTCTTCTGCGCTGGATCATGAGCTGATGAAAAGCAGGGGAGGGAAGGAACCACTGTCAGTCGCTGAATGTCCTTGAATGCACCACTCTCATGCTTCAAGTTGCACATTTGGATGTGATGACTTCATATGTGTGAGTGTGTTGTATGTAAATGTGTTGAAGTGAATGTACAAATGGATGAGAGCTGTTAGTGTGTGTGTGAGAGAGGAAGTGTGTGTGTGTGTTCATTGTTTGGGTCCAACCTGCATCATTAATCAGGAATGTGAGAATGTGGGGCTCCTGTTACTGGGTCACAACAAGGGAATGGACTCACTGGAGTGTGTGTGTGTGTGTGTGTGTGTCTGTAACAAGCACACATATACACAAAAACACACGCACACACACACTCGGTGTCACCTCTCTCATTCTGCCTTGTCTCCTCCCATCTGTGTCCTCGTGATAACAGAGTGTTTTTGGTTTCAGAGGTTTTTTTTGCTGCTCTATCCTTGGTCATTCACACACACACACACACACACACACACTGCAATTTTCCTGCAATCCAACCACACCTCTTTTCTGAACCAAAGAAGCTCAACATCTCAGCTGCACGGCCTTGTTATCTTGAGATAACGAGCTTTTTGTGATTAAAGCTGAATATCCTATTTCCTATTTTCATAGGATTAAAAATAATAATTCTGTGCAGCTGTATATCTCATTATCTGAAGATATCTAAGTCATGGCTGGAGAGCCCATCAGACAAATGGAGCTCAGTGGATCAGATATTTAACATCTTCAGATAACTGGCTTACAGCCACAAATACAACAAGGATTATTTGATCCTGAGGTAATGAGATAATTCAGTTCTGAGTGCAGAATAATGATTTGAAACGTTGAAATAACTTTCAAAAGTAAGACTTATCACCAGGAGAAAAACCCCAGCTGTTCCCATCAGGTCTCTCCTGGTTAGCAAACTAAATTAGAGACGAACATAAAGAGATTTACCTGTCGACTGTGTCGAGTCTCCCGCTGTGTTCAGTCCTGTAGAGACACACAGAGACAGAGGAGAGAGTTAACAGAGGACAGAGACTCTGACGGCTGTTCGCTTTGTTCTCAGGTGGTTTTTACTGTAACTCGCACAGACACCTGCTCTGTCAGGTTCACTGTACTCTGCAAAAAACCCTTACAGACAGCACTGAACCAAACATTACAGATACTGCAGCAGCGTCGTGTGTGTGCAAACATCTGTAGGGAGGCTCAGGTGGAGGCTGACAGGTGGAGGCTCAGGTGGAGGCTGACAGGTGGAGGGTCAGGTGGAGGTGGAGTGATAAAGTGCTGCTAACTGTGGTTACATGTGTCTGAAGTTTGGTTTTA
>NC_066838.1:26255755-26369120 GCF_001640805.2 Lates calcarifer | reverse complement strand
TGTCATAGATAGTATTGGTCCAAAAATGAGAAAATGTCATAGTATAGTATGTGGTCAAAAAAGTGATGAAAATGTCATAGTATAGTATGTGGTCAAAATATGACAAAAATGTCATGTATAGTATGTGGTCAAAAATATGACAAAAATGTCATAGTATAGTATGTGGTCAAAAATATGACAAAAATGTCATAGTATAGTATGTGGTCAAAAATATGACAAAAATGTCATAGTATAGTATGTGGTCAAAAAGTGATGAAAATGTCATAGTATAGTATGTGGTCAAAAATATGACAAAATGTCATAGTAAAAAAAAAAAAAAAAAAAAAAAAAAAAAGTAAGTATGTGGTCAAAAATATGACAAAAATGTCATAGTATAGTATGTGGTCAAAAATATGACAAAAATGTCATAGTATAGTATGTGGTCAAAAAAGTGATGAAAATGTCATAGTATAGTATGTGGTCAAAAATATGACAAAAATGTCATAGTATAGTATGTGGTCAAAAATATGACAAAATGTCATAGTATAGTATGTGGTCAAAAATATGACAAAAATGTCATAGTATAGTATGTGGTCAAAAAAGTGATGAAAATGTCATAGTATAGTATGTGGTCCAAAAAAGTGATGAAAATGTCATAGTATAGTATGTGGTCAAAAATATGACAAAAATGTCATAGTATAGTATGTGGTCAAAAATATGACAAAAATGTCATAGTATAGTATGTGGTCAAAAAAAGTGATGAAAATGTCATAGTATAGTATGTGGTCAAAAATATGACGAAAAATGTCATAGTATAGTATGTGGTCAAAAATATGACAAAAATGTCATAGTATAGTATGTGGTCAAAAAAGTGATGAAAATGTCATAGTATAGTATGTGGTCAAAAATATGACAAAAATGTCATAGTATAGTATGTGGTCAAAAAAGTGATGAAAATGTCATAGTATAGTATGTGGTCAAAAAAGTGATGAAAATGTCATAGTATAGTATCTCAGACCAACGCTGCTAAAAAAACATAGCATAATATGTCTTAAACAATGTTATAGAGTCCTTGGCTGTAATGAATTTTCCTTTCCTCCTCCTCTGTGTTTTTGTTTCCCATCTTGTGTAGAAGTACGTCAAACATGCCAGTATGGAGGTTCCTCAGCAGCAGACTACAGTTCAGCTGCAGGAGTGTATCGAGCTGTTCACCACTGTGGAAACACTGGAGGAGGAGAATCCATGGTAAGAACTATACACACACAGACCTCCTGGTATTCCTGTCCTTACTATCAGCAGGTGAGAAAGTTGAATAATGATGTGTGTGTGTTTTCAGGTACTGTCCGGTGTGTAAGAAGCATCAGCTGGCCACTAAGAAGCTGGACCTCTGGTCTCTGCCGGAGGTTCTCATCATCCACCTCAAGAGGTTCTCCTACACCAAGTTCACCAGAGAGAAGCTCGACAGCATTGTGGACTTTCCCCTAAGGTACACTCAAATAAAGATTTAAAATGAGTTTAAAACTGTGTTGTCATAGTCAAAGTCACATGATCTGTGTCTTCAGAAGCTGCTGGTTTAACTTGAACGGAGATTAACATTAACTGAGGGTTAAAGTCATAGAGCCCAGTAGGAGGATGGATTTACCTGGACCTGATCTGTGGTGGTGGTTATGTTGTTGCAGAGACCTGGACTTCTCTGGCTGTCTCCTACGGAAAAATCTGTCCAGTGGGGAGCCTCCGAGCCGCTACGACCTCATCGCTGTGTCCAATCACTACGGCGGACTCAGAGACGGACATTGTAAGGCTCTTTAACGAACAAGCACAGACACATATGTCTTAGTCATTGAATTTCTAGTTTACATACCTTGTGTTTGTTCGTCCAGACACCAGCTATGCGAAGAACAAGGACAACGGTCAGTGGTATTACTTTGATGACAGCAAGGTGACCTACGCCAGAGAGGACCAGATTGTGGTGAGTGTTTACACACAGTTGATGTGTGTAACTGTTAAAATAACATCCAGTCAAATGTGATCAAATCCAGATGATCCAGAGCAGCAGAATCCGTTCAGTAATTTGTTTCCCTCTTCTCTCTCCTGCAGACCAACGCTGCCTACGTCTTGTTTTACCACCGACAAGACAAAATCAGAAAACCCACTCTGCCCGCCCCCAACACAAGCCCCGCCTCCTCCACCCAGCCCGCCAACGACATCACTTCCTGCAAAGATGACGGCGCCGCCTCCTACGTCACCATGGAAACGGACTAAATGAACGCTAAAGATTTAGTTTAATTCTACTTTTGTTATTTTTATTTTTTTGCAGCAGGCCTTTTCTCATCAGTTTGTTTTTTTCCCTTCATTACTAACAACAGACGCACCTCTGCAGGCTTTTATCTCAGATCTCCTCAGCTGTTATTTTCTGCTCTGAATGTCTGAGTTTTCTCTGCTCGGTAGCTAACGTGCACAGATCCATGATTCTCAGGTTGTTCGATCAGTTTCAGATTCTTGTTCTGAGCCTAAACAAGATAGGAGGACAAGCAATGTTAATCCTCTTTAGTTCACGTTAACTAATTAATCTGCTTTTCATTGTTAAATCAGAAGTTACTGAACTATCAGTGTTTAATTGACCAATTTAAACTCTTTTTTTATTGCTCTCTAGTTAAGCAATTCAAATTACAGAACTCATTTGAAGATTAATTAAAATTTCAAAGCCAAGCTGTGCTAACATGAAAAAGTTAAACATGTTAATTAATTGAATCAAATTAAAAGAGTAAAAGCCTGAATTTTATTTGGCTATTTTTGTGTCTGACAGTTCATTTATCTCCTGCTTTAATTTTGATAGTTTCCTTTTGTTATTATCTTAAATTCATAAAGACATTTTAAAGCAGGTGACATTTAATTTTTAGGTTACAGTCTGCTCATGTTTTAAAATTAAAGTCATCACAAAATGGAAACTGTTCATGTTAAAGCAGGAAACAAAATGTTTAGCAAACACACAACTAAATGCATCAAGAATCAAATTCTGATTGAATTAATTAAAAAAATAAATTAGAGTGGTTTTGACATCTCCAGCCTCCATATTTAATGAGAAGTTGTTTTTTTTTTTTTTAAGCTAAAAGGACTGCAGTTAGAGCTAATTTCTGTTTATTTCTTTATTTGTTCTTGTCAAACATTCATATATTGACACCTAATTTTTCAAGGAAAAACTATTAATTATTAAAATGAATTAGAGTTCTTCTATAGTTTATGTGTTATAAATGAAACGGTTCACAGATAAACAGATGAAAGCAGATTAGTTTCTGATGGTTTATTAAAGTGGACCAGAGAGCAGCATGAGGGGGATGATGGGTAATTAGAGGAGTGTTTATAACAGATAAATAGATAATTTAATGTTGAACAAAGCTGCCAGGGACAATAAATTAATCTTTCTTTGTATATTTTGATTGTTTTGTTCTAGTATTTATTTTTTTAATGGACTAATTTCAGCCGTCACATGACTACAGGTTTTTTTTTCTCCCTCGAATGATTTTATTGATCGACTGGTGCAGGACATTAAGATGCTTATTTTTTGTATTTATAGTTAAAATTTGTATTCAGGCATAAAGTTATTTGACAGAATGTCAGGTAAACTGTTCAGTTTTCTTTGTTTCCAGTCTGTGCAGAGAGACGGACGCAGGCGAAGTTTTCTCTCTGTGGTCAGAGTGAGCTCTTACTGATTTTTAAACCGGCTCTGTACAGTATTTTTGTATTGTAAGAAATGTATTATTAATATTATCATTCCTGGGTGGAGCAGGAGGGGAAGCTTGGGGCGATTTCTTTCTTTGGTCTTCCCTGTCAAATATCAGATGAAAATATTTTATTGTACTTTCAATTTTTTTGATATGAATAAAAGGATGATTATTATCACGATGAGACACGACTGAGTTTTTATACGTTTGACTTGTTGCTAAAATTTCTGTCCATAATAAACATGTTTAGTCACTTATCTTATATCTTTACACTATTTATAAATGTAAAAAAAATTTAGTCTATAAGTTGAATTCATCTAAAGGCTCTATTAAAAGTGTCAGACAGTATTACAGATAAAATTCCTACTTGATGTTATATATCAATACCAGACTCCATTAACAAAAACAGGGATTTTATGTCGCAGATTGCAGGAGCTGCTGGAATACCACTGCCTCCATCTGTTAGTGTGTTTCTGTTACTGTGGGACTTTCAGTGGTGGAAGAAGTAATCAGATACTTTACTGAAACAAAAGTACCACACAACAACACACACACACTAACAGATGAAGGCAGTGGTATTCCAGCAGCTCCTGCAATCTGCGACATAAAATCCCTGTTTTTATCAGTGGAGTCTGGTAGAGATATATAGAGATGTTTCTGCTTAAACTAAAGGATCTGACTCTTTAATAAAAAGCTCTGACTCTGTAGGAATCCTATCATCATGTTGTCTGACACTTATCAATGTTGAACAATGATCAATATTACAGCATTGGGAAATAAGGCCCAGTTTCAGAAATATAATATCAGTTATTCTTTAAGACCAAAGACAGTACTATGATCTGATGAAGCTTTTAAGATGATGAGACTGAATTTTAAAACTGGAACGTTTTGACGGCTGCAATAATCTAATAATAATCTAATTTGTTGAGTCAATTATGAGGTAAACAGTAGAAATATGGCGTTTATTTTACAACATAATCTACAGGGAATATGAGCCTAGACGTATTTGAACGGTCAATGCAGCTACTTTTTAAAAAACCCTGAAAATGGACCTGGAGTCAAACTTTTAATCTCTTGTTTTTTTTGTTGGTTTTTTAAAGCTTTGTTTTAACACTATTTACAATTTACCAAGATGATGCACTTTGTTTTAGGCCACAAACTGTGCACATCTACATTAAGTTAAAGTTGAAGCAGGAATTTAGTTTGTTAACTTTAAAGGATGTTTCGCTGTTAACCTTCGTCTAACCTGTGGGTTTGAAGAACTAACGGCCTGGAGCTGTAAACAAAGAAATAATAAAGTCTATTCTTACCTTGTCTATGAGTGAACAGCCCGACTGTAGCGGCTCATGTTCCCATCCATCCATTAACCTCTGAGGGTCACAGGGAGCGCTGGGGGGCTGGAGCCAATCGCAACTGACGCTGGGCGAGAGGCGGGGCTCACCTGGACAGGTCAGCAGTCCATCACAGCGCTGACAAAGAAAGACAAACATTCACACTCACATTCACACCTGCAGGTAAATTACACTCACCAATTAACCTGCAGGAAACTGGAGCCTCAGAGAGAAAAAACAGTGACTTACACCGGCTCTTCATCTCTGAACTCTTCTCCCCCTATTCTGCAGCTCGACACCTCAGAGACTGGATGTTGTTAAGAGTTCCTTGGTCCAGGTTTTAATTAATTCCCACGTTTTGGTTTATTTGTGTGCATGATACCAGAGAGTCGGCACAACACGCGACCTTTGTCCCTGAAACATGCACTGCTTCAATTACACTGTAACACAAATCTTGTTTCAGGATAGTATGTGTTATTTTTTTGTGACCCAGATAATAAAATGTACAAACCAATTTATTTCCAAACAGTTACATTTGCAAATACTAATGTTACACAAAAACAAATACAAATGTTTAGAAGTGAATGGTTTTTAGATTTGCGACTGTGACGTAAATCACTTTCACTATGTAACATTCTGTTACATAGTGTAACCAGTGTTAAGTTGATTATCAGCCATCAAGCCAACAATAGCTATTAATTAATTTATATTATTCATGAAATTCAAGATTTTGAAAGAAGCTTCGTCGCTGTGTTTCTGGGCGATCACAAGGCTGAGAATAACGTGGGGCTGGTTGAAACTCTGGAGAAGAACTACAGTGAAATCAGGACGTCTCTGAAAGTCCAGACGCTCATCTTGATAGATTTGAAGAGAACACACGATGGGAGACTGTATCTGAGGGAAGATACATTAAAGTTATTTAACATCACAGTCGCAAATCTTAAAAAAAACCTACTCACCTCTAAAGGTTTTTATTCATTTTTGTATAACCTGAGTATAAATACAGATAAATCTTGATTCGTATGTTGTTTTATCCAGACCTTATGTGAATGAAAATGTGTGAAAGGATTGGTGTTTCACTGTGGAGTGCACAGGAATCATCCTGCTGGAGGCAGGGCGGCCTCTGGTCATGTCCAAGAACCTTTAGGGAAAATATATGTTTAAGTATAAGAAAGCTTTTGGGATATATCCTAATCATACTATGGTCTTGTATTTCTGTTCTGAAGAAGGATGTGATTATAAAGAACGACGACTAATGGTCTGTAAAAAAAACTATTACAAAGAACTGGTATAAAGCTGAGCCTCAGTCAGTGGATGGACAGGGTTAAAGAAATGAGCGGCCAATGCTTGGATCTAAACTTCATTCTCCAGGTCACAGAGAGTTTGAAGGGAATCATTTTCTCTACCTTCAGCAACTGAGACACAAACTATCCAGGAAGAAAAGTTGTTACATAGTGAAATCAGAGATCATGAGAAGGTAAATAACAGATAATCATGTCGCTCTGCTTCACCTGTGCATCTACCTGCTCATACAAACACATCAGATTCTTCCTTCTAACACCACCGTGCCCGGCTCATGTTCACCTTATATTTAACCTGTAAATGTGTTGAGTTAAAATCTGTTTCCTTCCACCTCGTGCAGATCAGTGAATGTTTGTGCCCGTCACCTCTAAAACAGAATCATCTGATCCTGATCTTACTGGCTGTCACAGAAAACCAGCTGTTAATGAGTTGTGAAGTGCTGCACAACACAGACGAGAGAAATCCAGTTAGTTGTCACAATGGCACCTTTATTTAACTCACTTTATTCACTTCAAGTCGCCGTGGGCAACAGCATCAGCTGACGACCACAGCGTAGGAAAGTACATGCAAAATGTTCTGCAGGGTGAAAAACGTCCACGCCTGCCGTCAGGTAAAGCTCCTCAGACCGTTTCATTCCTCTCCAAACGTCCCAGTCGTCTTTAAACGCCGCTGCTTCCTGAGAGGATTCGTCTGGTGCAGAATCTGCTGGTTCTCTGAAACGAACCTGTGCTCTGCAACCGTCTGGGAACGGTTCTGAAACTCATCTGGACGAGGATTTAAAACATCTGGCTGAAAAAATCTCTGTTCTGGAACACAGAACACACAAAAACTAAAACTAAACCAAAGTTAACTGAAGGTACATAGAATTTAAAAATGTAAAGGCCAACACAGGAACCTCATTCTCTACTGAAGACTGAGAGATTGTTTGGAAAGCTCTAGATAAAGCCAGCGAGTGGATTTAAGGGTCAGTTTTTAATAAATCATGAATTATTATTGTAAGTAATAAGCTGAACATCTAACGTCTCAGGGGCCTGTTGGCCTTATGGACATTACAGGTTTAGTTCCACTGTGTAGGTTCCTGAAGGCACCGTGTCGTTCATCACATTAAAAAGCAGAAAGTGACTGAAGTGCCTGAGGTAGTGAAGACTGATTCAGACACAGATTCAGTTATTTCATTCTAGAATTTGTGTGAACCGTGTTCCGGAACCTTCATGAGGGTTCTAGAATCCTCGGGGCCTGATTCCATTGCAGAGACTAGAGTTCTAGAACCTTTCACAGATGCTGCAGAGCTCACAGGAACCTCGCTGGTCTCAGAACATGGTGGACTTGATGTCCTGGCTGAAGAAGGTTCCAAAGTTGAGGTCTCTGGACATCAGCTCCTCCTCCACGTTCTCCAGTGCCCACTTGTGTTCCACGATCTCCAGAGCCTCCCACTCACTCTGAAGGAAACAAACCAGAGAGACGTTAGACCCCAGTTTAATACAAAGGTTCACAACTCAACAACTCGGCTCTGTAGAAACTCAAAGTCTCTGTTCTTATCTTTAACTTAAGATTTAATTTGAATGTTCTGCTCCGAGATGAAGCTCAGATCTGAAAGGTCAAAGGTCAAAGCTTATTTGAACAAAATTTTTTCTCTTTATAAAAACACTGTTCACATCTTTCTCAACTTTCTGTGTCTTTGTTTTCTGCTCAAACACTCAAATGCGTCTGTGACGAAATTAAAAAAGGAACTTTCATCATTAATTCAATCTGAATATTTAAACTCTGTGAAGATTTCACCTTAAAAGCCTTGTTGGGGTCAGGGGGCATCGCCATGGCAGCACCCGTCATCTGGTCCTGCATGATCCGAGACTGATCGGCAGCTGAAACAAAACACACGTTTTAACCAGAGAAAAACAAAACAGTCAGAGGTCAAAGGTCAGAGAGTGTGGGCGGAGACTCACCGTTGTCCTGTCCCAGTATGAGGCTGTACATGCTCCTCAGGCCAAACACATTCAGGAAGTACCAGGACGCTGAACTCACCCTGAGCGATGACGAGACACAACAAACACACAAACACAGACAAAATGTCTTCAACAGGAAAATAATCAGCAGATTCATTGATAATTAAAATAATCGTTTGAGCTCCAACTGAACTTTGTGATGAGCTCTCATTCTGCCTGAAGCCACATTACATCATATTATATATATGATGTAAATACATGAAGGTTATGATGATGATTTCAGAGCAGAAAACAGCCTGTGACTGATGAAACACTTTATCACTGACACATTACACACACACATTATTATTTGTTGGTAAATGTGTGTGTTGTGTGTGTGTGAGCTGATGTGTGTGTCGGCGTTTACCAGGAGGCGTCCAGCGACAGCAGGTCGATCCCTCTCTGTAACATCGGCTTAAACCTCAGAGTCAGAGGGAAGGGCACCTTGGCTGCATCACAACAACAACAACAACAAACAAACAAACAGTCAGAGGCCGCTCAGAGTTTATTCATGTGAGGAGGAAGATTAACGAGGGAAGGTTTCATTTAAAACCAGAGTAAATATTGGATTAGTGCTTGAGACTGAGAACTCACTTATGACGAATCCAGAGAACGCCCAGTTTATCCATCCACCAATCACAATCATGGGCAGGACGTTGGTCAGGTTTCCCTTCATCATGTCCGTCAACATGCTGGTGTCTGAAACACAGATCGTTTAATGACACAAAGACAAATCGAAGCCCGTCAGATGTGATGACGTGATGACGTGGAGGGAAACGCCGCTCTCTCACCTGTCATTGGGTTCTTGGGGACGACCTTCCTCTTCACCTTCTTGAAGAAGCCGGTCTCTGCGTTGTTGAAGTAATGTTTCCTCATGGCGAAGGACTAACAGTGACAACACATCGTGGTTCTCATCATGTTTACACACAACAGCTCACACAGTCAGAGACACGTCAACACACTGAGAGGTGTTAACAGGTAACTCTGGGACTTCTGGATTTTCCTTCCACGTGTTTTCAGGTGTGAGTGAGTGATGGGAACAAAAATGTAAAGACTCAGATTGTTACTCTAAGTGTCTGACAACATGATGACAGGATTCCTCCAGAGTCAGAGCTTTTTATTAAAGAGGAAGATCCTTTAGTTTAAGCAGAGACATCTCTATATATCTCTACCAGACTCCACTGATAAAAACAGGGATTGAACTGAGCAGAACACAGGAGTTTCTGCCTCGATCTGTTGGTCTTTTAGTGGTGAAAGAAGTATTCAGCTGCTCAGTTAAATTCCTGTTTTTGTCAGTGGAGTCTGGTGCTGATATATCGTGATGTTTCTGGTTAGATAAAAGGATCCCCGTGCTCAGTGTGTGTGAGTTTACCTGTCGGGGGATGTACTTCCCGTTCTCTCTGAGGATGCGGCTGCGCAGGAGCACCTGACTGAACACAAACACCAACACGACCTCAGATTAGAGTCTGAACAGTCGACCAGAAACAACTTCCTGTCTGCGTTCAAACAGCAACAACCGGCACCACGACCTGTGTCTCACCTGTCGGAGACCTGCTCCAGGTCGACCTTTTTGTCGCTGTGGAGCAGCTGGGTGACGTAGTGACGGATGATCCCCACGAAGAAGGTGATGAAGACGATGGGCAGCACCACCCACAGCCGAATACTGGAGTCCAGTAAGAGCTCTGGACCGGCCATCGCTCCGATCGACCAGCCACACAGACAGACGAGGAGACGAGGAGACGATCTGACGGAGAAAAGATTAGATACTGAAACTCTGCTGAACCCTGAGAGGTGGAACACTGAGCTAAAACTGACAACAGTCCTTTAATAATCCTCCTTCATGAAGGCTCAGTAACTCACACATTAACTCATCAGTGGTGGAAAGTAACTTATACTTAACTACTAATTTAAGGTAGTTAAGATAAGATGAGATAAAATAATCCCACAGTTGGGAAATTCACGTTGCTGCAGCAGCAAACAGGGATAGCAAAATGAAAACGGCATCAATACACAAGTAATAAATATTAGTAAATACAAAACAAGATGTAAACAAGACAATCTATGAAAAACGAGCAATTTAAACATACAGGACTTATATGTTATATTGTCTTTCCTGCACTTTATACTCCCTATATTCTGTATTTCAGAGGTAAATATTTTACATATAAAACATATCAAATATGATGCTGTGTTATAAATTAAACTACCTAACGTGATGTCGAAGTGGAGCTGAAACAATGAATCAACCAAAAGAAAACTAATCCTGTCTGATTCAGCAACAAACCTCAAACTCAGATCTAATTTTCTGCAGCTGTGTTACGACTGAAAGTGAATTTTATTTATATTATTATTATTTATTATATTTCTGTCTCCTCCATTCCTCCATTTTTCGAATATTTTAAATATTATTTGAATATTTTTGATTCTTTAAGTACTTTTACTTATGTAACATTGACAGTGTAGGACTCTCACGGGTAATGGCGTACTTTTAGTTTAGTATCAGTACTTTTATTTGAGCAAAGTGTCTGACTTCATCCTCCACCACCGAGAAACAGCTACATATTTAACTAAACCAACAGACTCAGTGACACATTAAAAACTGCACTGACCTGTTAAAAAGCAGCAACAGGCCTGAGGAGTAGCTAGTAGCTAACAGCTAAATGCTAACCGCTAACAGAAACACCACAACCGGACACAACCTCAGCTCCTATCGGTACTTTTAACGACGCTAACCGTAGATTAACTGACCTTCTCCTGACACCAGACTTCATTCAACTACAGCCAGCTTCAGTTAGCATTAGCAAACAATTAGCATTGACGAACCGGCTAAGTTAGCTAGCTAACGTACTTTACTCTTTAACCTTTGAATTACTGTTTCTACAAACTGCTTCGTTTCAGTGACAATCAGCTTCGTGTTACACACGTCGGTCCACTGTCGGTTAGTGAGAATATCCGAAACTCTGTGATTGAAACTGACGTAAAACTTACCACATTTATGAACTTAGTGAATGAGCAACACGACAAGCACGTTCCGCAGTTTGAAAAACACAGACGAAGAAGAGGCACTTCCGGGTGAAGCGGAAACACCGAGCACGTACACGACGTAAACAAAATAAGACAAACATTATTTTTTAAATACATAATTTACGGTTTAGCGGGTGTAATTAAAATTAAACAAAATAAAATAAAGTGGAGGGGGTTTCATCTAATCAATAATAATAATAATCTTTTTTTTCTTCAGCTTCTAATAGATTGTCATGATGTCAGAATATTTCAGCCCCACCACTGAATTACTGAATTTCATAATAAAGACAACTGAATAAGACTTCAACTGGAGTCATGTTTTATTTGTAGCATTAGATGCTAACCCAGTCAGTTGTAACACAGAAGCAGCATAATAAAACTGTAGAAGCCTAAAGGCACATTTCATATGTATAGAAACAAGCGTACAGGCACAAAAATGTTGTCAAACTGAAGGCAGCACTGCTATCAGCAAGCTAATTATTACAATATTAGTTACCAACCCATGTTACGTCACAATATTGAACCATTCTGAAACACTGTTAGCAAGCTGTGTTCATAAAACAATTTCTTTGGTCAGCAGCTGCTTTCCCTCCGATTGATTTCCTGTCTTTCATTTCTCTTTGTAACCTGACTTTATCTCAGCATCAACACGATTTAAAACTTTTGAAGACAACATATTTTTGCTCACAGAGAGTGGATGAAATGATGTCGACCTGTCAGAGGTTAATACTGATTTAGATACAACAATGACTGTGTCAAACTAGTAATGCAGCCAACATTAATAGTTTGTTCATAATGCTAAAAATGTTGACTTTCAGATGACGTGTTGGATAATGAACTTTAGAGACGCTGGTAGGTGTAGTTTTATGTTTTTGGGTCGTCTGTCCGTCTCGTTCTTGTTACCGTGATATCTCGGATTTAAGGATGAACTGGATCGAATTTGGTGGTCAGAGGTCAAAGTTCAAGGTCACTGTGATGTCACAAACACAATTTTAGCCTCGTGTACGCGATATCTCCAAGTTGCCTGGAAGAAATTTCTCCAAATTTGGCACAAACACTCACTTGGACTCAAAGATAAGGAGATGGAGATGAAGTTTTGGTGTCAAAGGTCAAAACATGTTTTTGGGCATAGCTCAAGAATTCACACGCTAATTAACTGCAACTGGACTGGCTGGCAGAGGCATACAACCATGAGGCGGTAATTCTAGTTCAAGGGAGGCTAGCTGTTTCCCCCTGCTTCCACTCTTCATGCTAAGCTAAGCTAACAACATCCTAGCTCCAGCTCCGTCCAACATCTCAGAACGGAAGTGTCAGAGTGTATGTGTGTGAAATCACCACAAAACAAAACAGGACGCATCTTTCCATCAACATGAACAGATTTTTATATCTTTAGAGCAATAAATATTTCCACTTTTTCCATATCTCTGCAATTTCAAAAACAAAGTACAAGTAATATATATTTATATACACAGCTAAAATTTTTCCATACATAATTTTTAAAATAATGTCGTCTCTGTTGACACATATTTGACACTGTACTCGTACAATTTTACAAGGACTATTCCAGTCTCTCTTTGCTCTACATTATAAACAAGAAATATTTTTTACTCCATGAAGCGGTCCGTCGTGTTGTTACGTACAACTTCGACCCCCGGTCCATGCCCTTGTATAGATACACACAACACAGACTGCCTTTACACAAGGAACAGAAGACTCCAATGTTTTTAATTTCATTTGAACCAGACCTGATGTGCTTTAATTTTGTTTTTTTTTTTTTTCTGTTTTGCCTGCAGCCGTCAGACCAGATCTGTTTCTATTGCCATTAAAAATCTCCCATTCCCGGTGTAACGACAGCCAGAGACAAACCGCCTGCTGCCGAGCAAAGTGAGTACTCGCATTGTTGTTTTTCATATAACGATGGTTATGTACATTCATGTTTATAATACAATTTCATTCAGTGCAGATACTGTAATAAATATCACATGCAAACTGATAGTGGAGAGCAGACCCGGGCAGAAACAACAGATTTAAATTGAGTATTTAAAGAACCACACCTGGGTTTTTGCATGTTTTAAACTGTGTGTACTGTACAATACTTCTGCAAACCGCAGATTTTAGATTTATTTTCTATCTTCAAACCTTTGATTTTTGATTTTTAAAATGAAATTCTACTTGCAGACAGTTGATCCATTAGCGATTTTGCATTTAACTGTTACATTTGAGAGCTGATAGTTGCAAGTATTGCATTGATGAACTTTAAAATCTACATAATGACAAGGACATGGTAAAAAAGAAGAAAAAAAAGAGAAAGAGAGTTTGATATTTTTTGCATTACGGGGGATATTATTCTGCAACTGGCTGTCAAATCTCAAATGTCAGAGTTTTCCAAAGAGTCTTTGTTTAAAACACTGACAAAAAATAATGGCAAACTAGACCTGCAGGTGGGTTTACCGGGGTCCAAGCACCAGTGCAATTCAGCAGGAGTTTCCAGTTCATGGCTGAATATCTGTTTGTTTGTACATTTGAGCAGCATCAGAGATCCTGAAGGCTGAAAAATAATAATATAAAAACCCAGAGGCTGCTTGAACCCCTAATAGTGATGGATTATCTGCAGCAAGAGTCAAGTCTGCAAGTTGATTTTCTTTTAAAGGTGCTATATGAGAGTTTTTGCTGTCGCCACATTGCTAACGTTAGCATTAACATTAGCATTAACAGCCCTCTGAGCAGAGCTACTTCTTCATCCTCTCTCATGTTGGACTGAGGACAGACTGGACGCTACAGTGACTCACTATCAGGTGGTGTTACAAGATAGGATGGGTTGGGGCTAGCTGGTTAGCATGCTAACTTCAGTAGAAGAAAAGAAGTGATAGAAACAACAGTGGGTTTGCTTTCCACTGCTGGAGATAGCTTGTGGTGAGTAAAGGAATGAAGTTTGATGCTGAACTTGCAATATTTCCTCCCAACTGGTGAGTAAACAGCTGTGAATGCTAATGTTAGCTATGTAGCGATAGCACCTTTAATAGAGACTAACACTGATACCAAATCCCTGAAGGAGGAAAATAAATCTAAAATCTGAAGGTATGATTTGGAAAAAGGTTGTCAGAAATTTAATGTGTATGTGATTTGTAGATAATAGGTATTATTATCTACAAATGTTGTAGATAATATATGACATGCAAAAACACGGGAATGGAGCTTTAAAATGGGAACTTCAGTGAGAATGTGCTTCATTTAGCTTGGTCATGCAGTGGAGGAGGGTGAAATGTTGCGTAATCCCTTACGAGGTAGGTTTGATCCAGTGCTCCTCGAGAACTTTGTGTGTTTGGTAAATTGTTATAGTCTGGATTAGACGTTGTGTTACGGTGAGGCCCCTGCAAAGAGGCAGAGTGTTTCTGTAGGTGACTGTAGAACTCCTAGCAGCTCAACAAGTATTGTTTATTTGAACGGTTTCAACGTTGTTTGGTAGCAGAAGTGTTGCTTGTTTCCATTAAAAGGTTGGCGAGAGGCTTCGCTGAGGCTTCGTGATGATTCGAGAGGTGTGCAGGCGTGGGTGTTTACGTGAGCAAACGGGTGGTGAGTGAAAGTAATAATCACAGTCTATTAAAAATGTTAGAACAAGTTGTATGTTAGTCACAGAAAAGTCTTGGTTTTGTTGTAAACATTAAAAATTAAAAAGATTTTAGTACTTCGATAAGATGCCCAAATCAGGAAATAAAGAAAAAATAATCATCTCACACTCATAAGCACATAACAAAATTAAAAATGCTAAAAATACAAAACAGCCCAAGGAGTACGTTATGTTAGTAGAAGCTTGTCACACAACAATATTGATAATAATATCAGTAGCACACTCTAAAAAGTCAAAAGGGTTCTTCAGATTGAAAACAACAGGGGACCCAAGGTGGTTCCCTGAGGAACTACTGTATGTCAACTGATTATAATCCATGACGGTATTTTCCACAAATCTTGAACACAAAGGGCTTCTACAAAAAAACACTGTAGGCATCTGTATTGTTTTGTTTTTCTAGAGAGGAACCCTAAGATGCTCAAATAGCCTGAAGAACCCTGATGAACTTGTGTTTTTTTAGAGCGAACAGTTTTTGTTAATTCAAGCAATTCTGAACCTCGGTTACAGTTCAATGCTGTTGGCCCCATTGAAAATAGAACACACTGTACAGTTAATATCTACAGTTGGCGCATTCACGTAATCACAGGGAAAACTAGAAATGTGTCGGTAATATCTGCATTCAGAGCATTGGAGGAATTTTCCCATCATCCACCAGTTAAACAGTGGTTAGTATTTATATATGAGGCTGACGAAAACCAGCCGCTTCGACGGGGAAGCAACCAGCACTGAGAGGTTTGTTTCTAGTCAAAAAGTACAAATGGCTGGTAAAATAGTTGATTGAAGAACTTTCTACCAGCCATCATGGGCTTCCTGCCCTGACATCTGGTGGTCTCGATTAAATGGAAAAAAAGAGAAAATACACTTCAGTACTAGCATGGTAGGTTTAACTTAAAAGTGCAAAAATAACGTGTAAAAATGAGTTTGTTCAAGAATATTTCCCTTAGTGCTGCGTGACAATGAAACTCCAAGTCCTGCGAGGTGTTATCAAGTCCTTATAGACGGATTTAGGTCCAGTTTGCAGGTTCCTTTGTTGGATGATGAGGGAGACGACGGACTCAGTGCAGTTAAATGGCTTTGTATTTGCTGTTGTGAAAGGATACAATCAATCAATGTATTATTGATTTCAATGCTGAATTGTCTTTATATTCCAACGTGCTCTCTCTCAAACATTGTTTTTACTGATCACTTTATATTTTACCATCCTTCTGTCTGAAGGCACCTGTTTTTCAATTTTTTAACACAACAAGTCAATTTTGTTCAACACAGCTTGGACTGGGTGAGAAATTAGCAATTATTCTTTTTAATTGCCTGAACACTGGTAAATGTCTGTCTGTGGCTGGTGAAATAAGGTTGGACATGGTTTTGTGAGCGTAAGCATACACGTTTTGTGCATTTCCAAAGGACTGAAATATAGGGGAGCCAAGAGCGGTGTGGTCACTGCTAAAATCTTTAAGGCAAGTGACAAAATTACAACTTATATTGTGAATTTGAGAGACTGAATTTTGTTTTTTAAGTTTGTTGTCATGATAATGATTTAACTGTAACATTATCAGAGGTTATTAAGAAATTAAAATGATGATAAATTGATTATTGAGGTGTGATTTTGACATTAACTGACCTTACGAGCAGTGTGTAGAAAATGCTCTTTCCAAAGTTTCTCCCTTTAATTTTTTACCAATAAAGATTTTAATTACGAACTTTCTTGTGTGAATTGAGAGTCTAAGGAGAGAAGGTATAATTTCCCACCCAGGTTAGTTAACGTCTCCAGTGACTGAGGAATGTCTGTGGGGTTACATTACAAGAACATTGTATTTAATGTAACCTGAATTTACGTTTGCATGACTTTATGACTGGGTGTCTTTTATTCTTTAGGTACTGTAGCTCCCTGGCATCACCAGGCCAGTGAAACAAAAGACTCTGTTTCCCAGACTGCACCCTGTTTGGCACCTTTCTGCATAATCTCCTTCCCTGGCAACATAGAGAGTCACACACAATATGGAGCATGAAATACAGCTGACATATATTATAATTTCTGACAAATTCAGGTGTATACTTTCACATAACTAGGATACTTTATAACGAGGGGGAGCATTCACTGCTTTAGTACAAATTCTCAAATAAATAAATCTCCCTTTACAAGAATAAATTATTGGGAAAATTACATTGTCAAGCAGTCCCAATCCAAAAACAACAGTATAGTGCCAGCTGCTGAAACCCTGTAATCCACAAACACTGAAGGCTTTTAGTCATTTTTGCAAAACAAAAGGTAAAAAGACATCTGTAGTTTTTGTTGTGATGGCTTATATTTAAAGTTTTAAAAAAGTTTATTGTCCACGTAGAAAGTAAGTTCACTAACCTTCTCTAATGCACTTTTTATGGCCAAATAAACGCTGGATTGGGGCTTTAAACTACAACGAATCCCTCCCCCTGCATATAGGATTTTAACCATAGACGCACTGACACTCATTAGCTATTGCACAGGTCATGCATGCCTGTCTAAGACACAGAAACTGCACCATATTAATGCTAAGCACTTCTGCTTCGCAGCAACACCTCATGGCTTGTTAATATGTCAACATCCAAAACAATGGTAGTACAAGTGCTTTTTGTGCGAAAAAAACAAAACTGGTGCAAGACTAGTGTGATTTTTGGAATATAAGAAAAAGGACTCGTCCCCGTTTTCAGGCTTCTCAAAAACCTGAACTGTCCCGTCGACCGACACTGTACATCATAGCGTTAGCATCAAGCGCTAATCCTTGATCCTTGTATTAAATTCTCAGGCACTGTTCCCTTCTCGTCTGGTCCCTGAACCATTTGTCCAACTACAGTGACTCACAAACTCCTACTCACAACTTGAACACAAACACTTTCTCTGTCAATGAAGAACTACAAACATGTCCTCCAAGTCCCAGGCCACCTCAGAAGGGCACGACAAAGGGAAGATGAGGAGATTTTCACTGACTGAAGGACTATGTGGGAGTTTTCTTCAGCTTCGTGTGGCTGAAAACGCAGTGATGCACATTTTTGGGGCTTGTTGTTCCACAGGGCAGGTTTTCCAGGAGAGTTTGCCCCTGCAGGGCAAAAGTTACCCGACAAACATCTTCCAGTATGTGTGTGAGTCTTTCTACCTGCGAGGAAAGTGGATGTGAAAATAACACAGGCTGAGTAATTTCCTCTTCCCTGCTCTCAGTGCTCTCCTTCTCACCAGGCGACCATTTTGGTACACCTGCATTTGCCCTCCTCCCCCTCCTCCTCCTCCTCCTCTCCTCCTCCCTCTCCTGCTCCCTCTCATCACCGCCCCCCGATGGCTCACGGCGGGGTGGCGGGCCACCGTCCTCTGCTTCTGCCTTCTCACACGACCGTGCTGATCCGGCTGACGGGTTTCGATTTGGGGCCGCCCCCTTGTCCTCCCCCCGCCCCTGGGTGCGGGGAGAGCGGGGCGGTTGAAGGGGGAGGCAAGGGGGAATGTGGAGGGGGAGGTGGGATGGAGGAGAGGGGCGGATACTGAGGGGCGTAGGGCTGAGGAGGCGTCTGGGTGACGAGGCGCGCCGAGGGCGTCTGGGGCGGTGGTGTGGAGAAGATGAAGTGGGTGGAGGGGGAGGCGGAGGGGGAGGGGCTGAGCGGGGAGTGTGTGTGCGCGACGTGGTTGTGAGAGTGTGTGTGCGCGTGGGGGTGGGGCTGAGAGTGCGAGATGGTTAGCGGGAGCTTGGCACCTCCACCTGGCCGTCCCACCACGGGGTGCGAGTGGTAGAGTCCGTGTGGGGTAGTGGGGGTAACAGGGGAGTGCGGGGATAGCGGGGGCGGTGTGGTGAAGCCCGAGGCCATGTTGTAGCGTGGGTGCTGGGCGACGCCATGTTGCATCCTCTGATGCTGGATATGAGAGGGAGCGCAGCCGGACGGGCCTTGCCGTCGGGGTGCGGAGAACCTGTGCGAGAGGGCGTGGTGCTGCGGCATGCTCTGCATGTGGTAACGGTGATGGTGGTGGTAGGGTGGGGGTGGTGTCTGCTGCTGCTGATGACCAGTAACACTGACTCCGCCTCCTCCACTGTTGCCGTGGCAGTACTGGGCGTGCAAAGCCTGGAGCTTGGACTGTCCCCCTCCCGTACCTCCTCCCCCTCCAACTCCTCCCGAGTCCGACTGGCCGAGGTTGGCTGATGGGGAGGGGCATGGGGAAGGGGAGGATGGGTGGGGGATGGGAGGCGCGGGGGCGGGGTAGTGGGGGGGTGATCGATATCATCAGGGGACTCGGGGGACCCTGTGGAGTTGGCGACGTCATCGTCAGGGGACCAGGAACCTTGCCTCTGCGGCTGCCGAAGAAATTCCCCAGCAGGCCGCCGCCAGTCGTTCCTCCCCCACCCACCATCCCTCCTCCGCCCCCAGCCCCTCCCCCGCTCACGAGTGGGGAGGTGTTGACCCCTCCCTGGTTGTGACAGAGCCCCGGCCCACCCCCCACCCCTGTACCGGGGCTCTGAGTAGGGCGGTGCGGCCGGTAGGCTGCTGGAGACGAAGGGACCATCATGGGGCTGTAGGAAAGACCTCCAGCAGGCAGGGGGCGCTGCTGGTGAGGACGAGGGCTGCTAATAATGGAACCCTAAGAGGAGAAGGAGTGAAGGAGGAAAGAAAAAAGAGAGAAGGAAGGAGAATGAAATACAGAACCACACGACCAGCTGGAAAATTAAGCTAAAAATTACCAGTTTGCCAAGAAAGTTGGAAGACAAAGCAGATTTCAGGAGAGACACATGGGTGAAGATGAAAACATGAAGTTGACAAATGACGATGCAGATGAATATTCTGCAGACTGCTGGTCCAGAGAGCAGTAACTGCGTAACATACATGCATAGCCTGATTCAGGACATGGATCTGACAAAGTCCAAGCCAAGGTTCATGGAAACAGTTCTGGTTCCACGTCGCATTTATGACACATTTACATCCTGTCGTCATCACCTTTGTGTGCTACATCTCCCCTGACACTAATTGGTTTAATGGCATGTTGTTGATGCAACTCATTCCCTTGGAAACTGTTTTCCAGCCACAAACAAACTGAACCACAGTTCAATTTGATCCAGAGTGGAACCACCTCTTTTGGTCGAACCAAATTTTGGTTCATTCGTCCGGAGGCACCTTTCACACCTGCGATTTTAGTTCGGACTGAACAGGTTAGGGCTGAAAGAACCTCTTGTTGCATGTTTTCTGTCTGTATCTACACTGTCAAACTATCCAATAAGGTGAAACTATCCAGGACTCTTAAGTGCTAAAGTTGGAGGTAATTGGACTTCTTTTAGGTTTCTTGAAGATATTTCACCTTTCATCCAAAGGGCTTCCTCAGTTCTAAAAACTGGCTGGAGGAGTCTCAGATATACGTGGTACTCCCTAACCAGTTTTTAGAACTGAGATTTCTTGAAGATGAGGTTTCTTGAAAACGTAAAAACCGGTTAAAAACTGTTTTTTAGAACTTTCGGATGAGAGTTGAAACATCTTCAAGAAACCTAAAAGACGTCCAGTTGCCTTCAACTTAAGCACTTCAGACTACCATGACCTGGATGACTGAGAACCTACACAGACATATCCAGGACTGTTTTGAACATCTGACGTTGGAAGTATTTCTCCAAAGATTGACATAAAGATCTCTGAGAGTCAATGCAGAGGAAGCGGTTATGGATAACTTCAAGTAAAGACTGCGACGTGCAGACCTGAGCGTCAAGCAAGCTGATCCCAAGTTCGAAACACATTAAAAAACAATGTAAACATGCAAAAATGTGTGTGTTGGTTTGCATGCAGCCGGTTTCAGCCTGATGACTGATGAAACCTCACAGTACATTGACATTAATTTGTTATGAATCACCACAAGCACACATGCAATCAGCAGGGAGTGTGACATGCTACCGTAACATGCCGGGAGGTCACATCACGCATGCTTTCAGCCCCCCCCAAACTTACTTCAATGGTACTGTCCAATGACCCCACACTGTTCCTACGACCTCGCTTCCCTGTTACCCAATCAGAATGAGGCAGGGTTAAAATTAGTTTGCCAAGAAACAGCTCCAACACGTAACCCCCTAAAACCACAGATTTTTATGACTGTCGTATAGGCTAAACAAACAAGATAAGTGAGTTTTAGAGGAATTTAACGCATTAAACCTTTAACACATAATCCAGTGGGCATTTGTCCAGGTATCCAAAGTTATGGCAAAGAACGTCCACTAAAGTTCTTGTGTTTGCCACTGACAGGCTCAGATTGTTATTCTAAGTGTCTTAGTGTCAATATGGATAGGATTCCTACAGACAGAGCTTTTTATTAAAGAGTAAGATCCTTTTATTTTAACCAGAAACATCACTATATATCCGTACCAGACTCCATTGACAAAAACAGGAATTTTACTGAGCAGAACACAGGAGCTGTTGGAATACCACTGCCTCCATCAGTTAGTTAGTTTGTGTTATTGTGTGACCTTCAGTGGTGGAAGAAGTAATCAGATCATTTATTTAAGTAAAACTACCACACAATAACACAAACTAACTAACAGATGAAGGCAGCGGTATCTGAGCACTTTGTGTGTTCTGTGAGGTAAATTTCCTGTTTCTGTTAATAGAGTCTGGTAGTGACTTCATATATTTTGTGTAAAAAAATCTTAATATTGTTGATAATAATACTCTGCCTCAACCTGCGACAATAATGAAATGCCAATGACTCATTTGTGCATCAGCAAAATAACCCAGTGATATTTTATATAGTACTGTAACTTCATTCTGCTGCATAATGAATACAAGATACTTACTTATATTGGTAAGTACTTTTTACTAATATAATACTTTAGATCTTTTACTTTAGTGGGATTTAGTATCTAGTATCAGTATTGATAGGATAATCCTTGCATTACTAATCTTGTTATCTCAGGTATCACAGTGAAATCACCTTTTTAAATTTTACGTTGTAGTTTCTGCAGTTGTCCAGTAGGTGGAGACAGAGCATCGCAGCATTTCATCAGACTTCCATCTTACTGTAATATTACCATTTTAGATTTCATCACTATTTCATCAGTTGCATAAGAGCACAGATGTAGGTTTGCTCTGAGTCACTGAGTCATAATAAAAACTGCAGCAGTGAACAGAAACAGTAAAATGTCACTGTATGTGTACATACTGATATTTGTACTGTGTATTTACAGTGTACTGTTACTCCACAGGTGACTATAAAGAGCTCAGGTGTGTGGTGATGGTAATGCTCAGTGTAACGTCCTGACCTGTTTCTGAGAGGTCTCTCAACGACGAGCTGAGCGCTGTGCGTTTGAGTCCGTCCACCGAGGCGTACGTGTCGTCAAGACTCGGCCTACCCAGGGTGCCGTTCACCACCTCGCTCTTCATGGGCCCGCTGCCAGTGTTGGCCCCGCCCCCTGACGTCCCTCCGCCTCCTGGTCCTCCGCCTGTCAACATGCCAGGACGCATCACACCTTTCTGCTTCTCGAGCTCGGCTGGAGAGATGAAGAGAAGAACATTAATACAGTCTACATTACTCCATCTGGTGTTAGTACTGCTAATACTTCTACTACCGCCTCTGCTACTACTACTACTACTACAATTACTTCTGCTTCTAGTACTGCGTACTGCGTACTGCTACTGCTACTACTGCCTCTGGTACTGCTATTATTATTATTGCTGCGTCTGGTTCTGCTACAGCTTCTACTTCTACTATTACCACTACTACTGCATTGCCCTTATACTACTACTGCTGCTGCTACTGCTGCTGTCCTGATACCACTACTGCTGCTGCTGCTACTGCCACTACAAGAACGACTGCTACATTTTATCACTATGACTGCTCCTACTACAAATACTGCCACTGCTACTACTTCTGCTGTTTCTATTACTGCTGCTTTTACTTCATCCACCACTCCTACTACTGCCGAAACTGTTGTACAACTTCTAATATTACTATCACTGCTAACACGAGTACTGCTGCTCCACCATTACCATTGTTACTGAAACTACTGCCACTACCACCACTGACACCACCACAGCTGCTTCTGCATCTACAACTACTAAAGCTATTACTACCTCCAGTACTGGCTACTTCTGTTCCTGCTACTTCTCTACTACCAGATGAAGTATACTTACACTCCACCCTGTACTTCTCCATGTCCTGGACCTCTGCGATGCTCTCTCGGAGGTCAGAGGTGAAGCGCGCTCGGTCCTGCTGGCTCGGAGCCGTGAAGATGATCAGGACCTTCCTCTCTCCTCCGGGGTTCGCCGACGTCAGTCTGATACCATGAGGGTAGTCTGGGTGACACACAACACAACACACAAACACACCATATTTTACACACTGTGGTTTCTGCTCTGATGCTATTTATAGCATTAACACAGTTTCTTTAGAGGTTGTTGGTTAAAGGACCAGTGTGTAGGATTTACTGACATCTAGTGGTGAGAACACAGATTGCAACCAGTTGAACACCCGTCCCATCACCCCTCACTTTCCAAGTGTGTCAGAGAGTCTACGGCGGCCATTAGGTGACAAAATGGTGTCTGCTCTGGGCTACTGTAGAAACATGGTGGTGTAGATATAAATGATATGATATAAATGGCTCATTCTAAGTGAACGAAAACACAGCGATTATTAGTCTCAAGTGATTAAACACTAATGAAAACATACCTATTAATATTATATTCATCCCCAGACATTTATGTGGCACCCCTGGGAACAGTTAAAGGTGCAGCTGTGGACAATCTTTAGGTGTGTGAGGGAGTCTGTGATGTACAGGGGTGAGGCCAGGGCTTTAAAATCAGTTCTTAAAGATACAGGGAGTTGGTGCAGGTTGTAAAACAGGATTTATATGATCTCTCATTTTGGTTTTTGGATTCTGGAACAGCTGCTTTGTCCAACATGACTGGACTCATTCTGCTCTATAAACAGTTTATTAGGTCCCTGTGTTATGTTTTATTTCCTATATATCTGTTACATCCTTTTTTAATGTCACTAACCCACTGTTTAAATGTTCATTTGGTATATTTGTTTACTGTATTTTGTTATTCTGGTATTTACTTCTAATATAATTCATCATAACTACTCACGACTCAAGACACCACCGGAGATGACAGGGTCAGAGGACAACAGGTAGACAGGTTTGTTCTAATGCATGCACACAAAACTGTTCCACTATCCCTGATATAATGTATGCCCTTACCCCCTTTACCCTGAACTTCTAACCTGAACCCTAAAACCAGGTCTTAACCCTCCAAAGAGCAGTCTCTATCTGTGGGGACCTCAATTCTTGTTCCCATGGTTACAGGAGTCCCCATGGCTTAGCGTGCATTCAGGTTAACGTCCCCACTGGGATGTAAGAACAAGCCCACACACACACACACATACACATACACACACACACACACACACACACACACACACACACACACACACACACACACACTTCCTACCTTCCTCCCACCTGATACACACACACACATATATACACTCATGCTCACACACACAGACACATTAAGGTGCATCCACCCACAGACAATACACACACTGTACTCACCCACCCACACACATACTTGAACACACACACACACACACACACACACACACACACACACACACACACACACACACCAGCAGTCGATGTATGATAGTGCTGATGAATCATATGGGACAATCTGTCCCGGTCACAGTCATCACCACAGTCTGCCAAGTTCCATTTGAGCTCCAACTGGAGAACCAGAACTGTCAACAACAACAACAATTAAACAACAACAACCAGCTAACAAACTAACAACACAACCACCACTGCAGCTTCAGCACACACTAACCCACAATGTCAGGTTTGAGGCAACACTGCAGACCCCACAAATAACTCACAAATAGCTGAATAATGTTGAGCTTGTAACGTGATGCAATGTCATATAAAGCGATGCAACAGAACAGAGTGGAAACGGTCAATATGCAGACGACTGGAACCAGGCTCTGATCACACTCAGGGCTTGATTACTCCAGGAAAAAAGTAGTGTGTGCAACACACTGCACATGTAGGACATGATGAAACCTCACAGTACATCGTAGGAAATGTGTTTGAGAATGTGTAAAGTGTTTATTGTCGTTCCCAGTGTCCACACTGCAGGGTGGAAATCGCACACAGATCAATATTGGCATTAAGAATTCATTCAATTAGGTCTGTTTGACGTCAATAAAGTGGTGCAGGAATGAGTCCTAAAACCAGGATGTAATTTAGCATGTTAGCATGTTAGCACTTCCTATATAGTTGTATAACAAAAATAGTTGTACAACAAAGGAAAAGAGTTGAGTCAAGTCAATTGTTGTTGGACAAAGGTCGGCCACAGTCCTCCCAATCTGCCGTTAGAAGGTGCAGGGAGACGGGGTTTCTATCGACACCTGTTGCTCTTTAAAGGGTAAAGAACGAGGGCTTAGCTTCATGTCGGCCATCACTTTGTGGGTGGTTCAGATACATTATACGCAGCCCTTTTTTGAAAATGGAGGAGATGCGATTTTGGAGCTGAACTCTTCAGAGTGAGGCATCCTGTTAACAGGTGCTGAGGCAGATTTGAAACGCCACCAACTCCAATCTGCTGCACCGAACAGAGAGCCAATTCATCTCTGCTGAAATAGAGGCTTGGAAACCACAAACACCCACACACAAACACAAACACAACACACACACACAACTCTGTATACGATTGTGTTAACATTATTATTGAAAAATGTGTTGGTTGAATGAGTCACGTTTTAAGGAATGCAGCTAAGCAGCCTTGTTTTCAGATTGACAGACATATATTTAGGAAATCCTGTGATGTGCTTCCACCGTGTTTCTTTGAAACAGGCTGTTGGTGTTTTCAGTATGGTGCACTAGCTACACTTCTGTAGACTGACGATGCCTCACATTTAAAGAAAAGGCTGGCAGACAGAGTGTCATTTCTGTAACTGGAGAGGGAAGTAACGTTATGTTTTGCCAAGTGATAATTAACAGATCGTTGCGAACATTTCCAACTGGGACAGAGTTTCCCATTTTTGTCCCACGTGCATTTTTGGTGCTAACTTCAAATGCAAAATCTAGCGTCATGCTTTGGCCAAGATGAAGTGTACTGGTTAAGATTTCACAGCTCCTGGGCTCAAAATTAACCTGCCTCAACTTTGAGATGCATTTTACCCCTACTGCTACTTCCTTACTACAATACATAACTGCAATCTTGGTACTACAGCTTCTTAATAAATTTGTGATCCCAAACCTTTCCAAAGTGTTTTAGTTACTGTACATAAACCATACCTAGAGATAATTAACCAAAAAAATTGGCACTGGAATGCAAATTGATCAAGAAACTGCCGATATCAATGTTTGGTTTGAACCTGTATGTCCTCATGTGTGTCCTGCTGCAATGCTGGATGCATTATGAGCCATAGTGCAACCTCAAGTTTCTTATATGCAGTGAAGTCCAAACATTTTAAAGTGGTCTCAGACTTGTGAACTCCACTGGACAACTTCTTGACGCATGTACACCTCCCGCAACCTCTGAATCTACATGTACCATACTGCAACCTCTTCAACTCTCTGTACCCCACGGCAACTTCTTGAACATACTGTATTTACTCTACTGCAACCTCTTGAACCATATGTGCCCTGCTGCAACCTTCTCAACTGTCTGTACCTTACTGCAGCCTCTTGAACTAATGTACCTTACTGAAACCTCCTTAACTGTATGCACTGTACTGCATTCTCTTGATCTCTTTGTTAACCCAAGGCAGGTGGCCGCTGGTTCTGCTCGAGGTTTCTACCTCTTAAAAGGAAGTTTTGCCACTGTCACCTAGTGTTCATGGTGGGAACTGTTAGGTTTCGCTTTCTAAATATTCTAATAGAAATATTACGGTCTAGACCTGCTCTATATGAACATACTGTATACAGCCTACTGAGCTGTGTTAACCCTTCTTCTGCAATCGCGCTGGAACTTCTTGACCTGAAGGTACCTGACAACAATGTCTGGATGCTCAAGACACCTTGCTGAAAATATAGGGTTTTGTACGTAAACCTGCTTCACCCTCTGAGCCCATTAGTGGCCTTATGCAACCCTCCTGAAATACCTTGTCCCCATTTTAGCCATGTTAGCAGCATGGCTCCGGTGATGGCACTGATTGTTGGTCAGTCCATCATTTTTCTCCAGAAGCAGTTATTGGATGGATTGTCATGAAATTCAGTGCAGACAGAGAATGAACTCCTTGACTTTTCACTCAGCACCAGTAGTCCATCACACTACCCAGTGAAATATTTCAACATCTATTGAATGAATTGGAACACAATCTGGTGCAAAATTTAATGGTACCAAGACAATGCATCCTAATAACTTCAGCGATGCCTGCATGATCTCTTTGGCATATGTCAACAACTATTGGATTATTTTCCCCAAATGTTAGCACAGAAACTCATCTTCCTCACAGAATGAACTGTAATCATTTCATCATCAATCATGTTTTTCCCAACTTTTCATACAGCCCCATCTTGACTGATATAGCCCCATCATCAGGCCAAAACTCTACTGCAACCTTTGGCACAAATGCAGCAATCTTTGGGAAACCACAACTCGCCCATTCTTCTAGATCACTTGTAACACTTTGCAGCCTTTCATTCCCTTCCCTTTGTATCCTTTAAGCATCCCTTGAGCTATACTGGTGTTTACCCATATTTAACCATTATATGATAGAATAGAAGTATGGCAGACCCAGTCAAAAACCTGCTGCTCCTTTGTAACTTACCAAACACTGTAGATTTGACAATGCTGATGCATTTGTCACAGTGGATCTCCAGAGAAGAAAAGTATAAGACACTGGACATACACGGCCCAGGGAGGTGACGCGTGGATATACATCATTTTTGACACAGTTTGCATACGTCTGTATGTGTTTGCCTCAGTGTATGTGCTGTGTGGTGTGTGTAGCCATATATCAGTGGGTCCGCTGACTATGCGGTAAAAATAGAGAGTTGAGCAAGTGCAATAGAAGAAGAAATAGAGATATAAAAAATAAAACAAAGAGAGGCTGAGACAGATGGAGAGAGCAGATGGACGAGAGGAGACGGAGATAACTAGAGAGAGTGTGGCAGAAAAGAGAGAGAGAGAGAGAGAGAGGGAGAGCGGTAGAAGTACTTACAGGTGTTTTGGAAGGTGTGGACCTGCATGTCCACCAGAGCAAACGATTGTCTGAAACTGTACGTAACCGAAGTCTTCTTTTTTTGGAAGATCTTCGTCACCTGAGGAGGAGGAGAGAGAAGAAGTCATGGCAGAGGAGAGAATAGAAAGACAGAGAAAGAGGAGGAGGGGAGGGGGGGGGGGGAGAGGAGAGGAAACAGCGAGAGACAAAGGAGGAGGGAGTGTTTGATTATGCTATTCTTTGTCTTCATTTGTTTCTTTTGTTCATGTCGAGGTGAGAGGTTTTTTTGAATTCCCTCTGTGATTATTTTAATCTCTTCTCCATAACTCTGCACAGATCCTCTGCTTTTTTTTGTCCCAAACTGTAAATAAATTAAAACAACTGAATTAGAGCCACTTAAAACACACTCTTCGTGACACCGACTGTATGTGGAGATTTACTCGCTAACGTGCTTTAAATCATTTATTTAGTCCGTAGAGCTTCAGTCAGAACCCTCCTGGTTCAAATTTCATGAAGTCGCACAGATTCATATTTGAAGCTGCTCGATGCCTGATTCAGGGTGTTTGTTTTGACCTTAATATGACCTTTGCATGATATTAAAACAGGGAGATCTTTCACCATGTTTATATGGGTTGGAAAGCTAAGTTATCCAGCAGTATGAAAGTAATTAGCTTTACTAGATGCAACATTAAAAGGATTTACATACTGATGCATCAATAAGAGTTTCAGTAAAAGGCATATAACAGCCCACTTAACTGAGGCATGAGGAAACAACACCAGCTCTGCTAATCATCTGACTAATACCATCCCTATGGTGAGGCATGGTGGTGGCAGCATCACACTATGCAGGGACAGTCTGAAGCCATGTTAAGTCCAATATTCCTGCTCTTTCAGCTCTGTTTTTGGTCTCCACCAACTCCTGAGGAAAAATATCTGTCTTTTTATGCTGGATGTTCCACTTTCTTCACCAGCTAGTCTCTAACTGTGTCTGTCTGGGAGTTTTTTAACGGCTTGGCTGGAAACAGCTGCGAACGCTGAGACTGAAATGCACAGTAAAAAGTGGGAAACAATAAAACACGAGACTCAATAAGTAAGAGTTGCTGATTAGGATTCCATTTATTCTCTGATAAGAAGTAAGACTTCCTAACATTGCTAGAGTTCACTGTTTAACAACATCAGGGCATCATGGGATAAAGTAGCCCTCCTACTGTAGACATTCCTACAGGTCTGGAAGGCATTTTACCCACACTGATACTAAATTATCACTTGATTCCATAACTGATGACAAAGATATTCACCTCCAGTACAAACTCAGGTGTAGAAATGCTTACACACTTACCATCAGCAGGTCATTGAACAGGAAGACTTCTCTCTGGTGGACACCGCTCCTCTGAGCTCGGTTCGGATCTGGAACCTCGAACAGCTGACAGCAGCAAACCAACCTGCGATGAGGCAGAGACAGCACCTGCAACACAAACACACAAAACATCATTATTATTGAACAGCAACAAACTGGGCCTGACAAAATCTGCAGCATTTGTCAAAAAAAATTTTATCACAAGTTCCCAGAGCCCAAGGTGATGTGTTCATGTGTCTTGTTCTCTCCGACCAACAGTCAGAAACATAAAGAGATTCACTTTAAACTGAGGAAATCAGAAAATCCTCACACTGGTTCATTATCAAAATAATCACCTGCTGATTGATTGATTTACTAACTAATCACTTCGATCAAACAGTGTCTCATTTTTTCTCATGATCAAGAAATAATGAAAAGTTAACTCAACATATAGGCAAGCTTGCTTTCTTGAGATCAAAAATCCCTTGCACACCTGTATGTATCTTTGCGACAGGTGAGTATGCAAAACAGAAACATCTAAGAAAAACAACACCTGCACAAACATTTGATATTATATGATTAATATACTGCCTCCAAACCACCAAATCTAATGAGTTCATCTTTGAGTCCGACTGAAGGTTTACACCAAATTTGAAGAAATTCCCTCAAGATGTTACTGAGATATCGGCATGGCTGTCGCCAGTACAGAGGCATAAATATCAATAAGGGTTTGTGCTCTGGGGAGCAGGAATGTGCTCAGTAAATATCATGGAAGTCTGACTGTCTAACATTTTCATATTTCTTGTGTACATATTGATGTTTTTTTCCTGTTAATGGTGCCAGAGGAAAGGTCAAGGTCGTCAAAATCAGTAGGTTCATCCTCTGAGGACCATGAATGTCCACAGCAAATCTTAAGTCTGTTGTGTAAGCTCTGGACCCATAACTATTATTCTAATATTTTATTTGTGGCCACTGGCTTATTATCTCGAATTACTGATGCATTCATTTCAGGCATATGTACATATTTAAGATGTCAGAGGGTCTTACAGGCTTCTTGCCGACCACCATCCTCTCCACTGCCTGGACCTGGGACACGTGGTCATCGTTGGTCCTCAGCTCCCATTTCTGGATCCTTCCGTAGATCGCCACCAGCAGGTCCCTGGGGATGTCCTGACCGTTATCAACACCTGACAGAAACACACAGGTCAGCCGGGATGATTCAGAACAACTCTGATGGTACTCTGATATTTTTGAACCAATGGTATGGATATGATTACACAGACTTTACATGAAAAGGTAAGCTCCTTTTTGTTTAACCAGACTCCATTGACAAAAACAGGAATTTTACCAGACAGAACACAGGAGCTGCTGGAACACCACTGCCTCCATCTGTTAGCTTGTTTGTGATACTGTGTTACTTTCAGTGGTGGAAGAAGTAATCAGATACTTTATATAAGTAAAATAAAAGTACCACACAACAATATAAACAAACTAACAGATGGAGGCAGTGGTATTCCAGCAGCTCCCCTGTTCTGCTCGGTAAAATTACTGTTTTTGTCAAAGGAGTCTGGTGCTGATATATAGCGTTTATAGCGTTTCTTGTTGAGAAAAGGGTCATGAATTCCATTTTCCATATTTTAATGAACACCCAACATTACATATATGAGAGAAGATAAGAAAAAGCATAAGTCCCATTTGAACCAGATGAGAATGCATAGAAAACTACACATCCATTAAAGCATCGTGCAAATCTAAAAAATTTTGTTTTACTATCTCTCTTTGCCAGGTTCTTATGGCTGCACATCAGCCGACCCAATCTGCTTTGAGCGCAGTCTGACTGTTACCAGTAATGACAACAGCCTGCAGCATCTCTGCTCTGTTACTTAAATTTCCCAGACCTGTGTTATTTCAGACAGACTGCATGATGATGATGATGATGACTGACCTCGCAGGTTCTTGATGAAGTCCTCAAGCTTCATCTTCCTCTCCGGCTTGACGTTGGGGCTGTACATGTCTGTGTTCAGGAGGATGATGGCAAAGGCCAGGATGAAGATGGTGTCTGGATTCTGGAACTGCCGGATCAGCACCGGGTTGCAAACACAGTACCGCTGACTACAGAGAGAGAGAGAGAGAGAGGACATGAAGGAAACATCACCAACTCCACTGACGAGCTGCAACCTGTGGTGGAGTCTATTACCTGAAGGCCTCCACTAGTCGTTCCACCCGCTGAGCTTCACCCTGAACTTTAATCTGAGCCTGGAACTTCCTCAGAGCGTCGTCAAGATCCATCCCAGAGAAATCCATTTCATCCAGGACACAGCTACAGACAAGAAACAATGATCAGTATCTACAGCCGCCACACTTAAGGGGTGATAAATACCACCTACATTAACCTGGCTATTCCCTGAAGTCATGTGACTGTTACTCACTCTAGGACGTCTTTGTTGAACTGCTGCCGGCTGCCCAGGAACTCTCCGATCATCTGCCTGCTCAGTCCTTTCCTCTCCAGTATGAACCTGGCGATGCCCACCGGTGTGTCCGACACGAAACCTCTCTCGATCAGGTACTGGATCCCCTTCTCTGGCTTCCTGTAGTCAAGAAGAGTCATCACCTTTTAGCTGGTTTCCTTTTCCACAATGTTTCATCGTGTTGTTTCTCTTGTCACCTTTATTCTGTTTGAGCTTTAGGAGCTTGCCAGTTTTTGGCTCGGTTTTGAGATGAATTAGTGTGGGATTGTGTTTTATTTATAGGTTAGAATTCCTTCAGTGTTCATAATTCAGGTTTTTACCGAGAGCAGAATTATCCTCAGAGGTCTCCTCCTCTCCAAAATAAACTGACCAGGTGATTGAAACCAGTAAAACCACTGAATAAAACAGTTTCATGTTAAAAATCAGTGTTTCTCTGTGGACAGGAGAGGCTGCTCAGCTTGTTTCTCTGAAACATAAGATCCACATGTCTGATGACAAAAACCCTTCATCTGGTTTAAGACTTGACTTGAAACTGTTATATAATGGCTGAAAATGTTTTAATGTCCGGCCATCTGACTGACAGTCGCCGCTTATGGAAAACTCAGAAATAATGTCTGACGGCATCTGTGAATTGATGTTAGTGTACGACAGATAAAGGAGTGTTACACCACACAGACTGTAACAGTCTCACAACAAGCTGACAGTGTTTGTTTTAGAAACAATACAGAGTCAAATCATGGCATTTGAGGTGACTTAAGCAGCTAAACAATGTAGTTTCAGGTCATGTTGGATTTTCTCTGTCAAGTCATTTCTGTATAAAATGTCAAGTTTGTTTTGCACAAATTTTGCTCCATTATAACGACAGATGTTGTTAGTTTGCTTTTGTTTGTTGTCCGTCTTTAATATGATGTAGTCAGGATCTGAGAGCAAAATTCTGCAGGACTTAAACTCCAATGCTTTGTGATTTTCAGACCCATGAACTTAAAACAGAAATGTGACATTAAAAATACTTTGCATTTTTGGTTTGCAAGTAGTCATTGTATAAGCAGATAATTCATCCAAGTCGTTAGGGTTTATTTCTCTTTTACTTCACTCTCCCTGTTGGTTATAATGCGAACACACTCTTACTTGTTGAACAGGTTGAGTCCGATGCGGTACTGCCGCCGCTGCACCACGTCGTTGTTGAAGGCAGGTGAGTCCCAGCTGTGGCGGCTCTCTCTCTGATAGGTCTGTTTCCCCAGCGTGGCTCCTCCTATTGGCTCCCGCAGGCTGTCGCGCGACGAGGAGCCGGAGCTGCAGTTGTTGACGGTGGTGTCGTCGTTGGAGTTGGTGGTGGTGGAGTTGACGCTCTCGTTGTCTCCGTCCGAGCAGAGCAGGTGATGGTGGTGGAGGTGGGGGTGGTGGGCGAGGTGCTGCTGCTGCGCCTCCATATTCTGGAGGGCTGAGGAGGAGGAGGAGGACAGCGGCGAGGGGGTGAGAGGCGGCGGCAGGGGCGAGAGAGGCGTGAGCGGCGGTACGGGGGAGGGCAGCGGGGAAGAAGGGGGTTCTGGGTAGATGTGGGGGAGGTGGTGGTGCTGGTGGTGCAGGTGGTGGTAGTGGTGCTGGGCGAAGTGGTGCGCATGCTGGATGTATGGGCTGCCACCGTGCCCGTGGTGCATGTGCATGATGTGCGGCTGGCTGTACTGCGGGTGGTGGTGGAGGATGGTGGGGAGGTGGGGGATGGGTGACGGGTGAGGGTGGGGGTGTGAATGTGGGTGCTGGAGCGGGTGAGGCAGCGGGTGTGAGGGCAGGGTCCGGGCTGAAGGCATCGGCAGGGGGACGTTGGCGGGGCTGCGTGTCTGTCCCTGCGCCGTGGCGACCGAGCGGCCGTTTGGTTTGTGTTTGATGGTTCCCTGTGGCGAGTCGGCTTCGCTGCTCCCTCCCCCTCCTCCTCGTTCGTCCTCTCCACTCTCTCCCTCTCCTCCTCCTCTCCTCTCCCTCTCTCCTCCTCGCTCGACTCCTGGTGGCTCCTGTTCGTACACCAGGCGTCCGATGGAGCCTCGTTCTGACCTAAAGATTTAAACAATAGAGTTAATGTTGCAGGTTAATTCCGTAATAAAGTCACTTTGTTTACTGCACCAGACTCTTTGGAAGTTGATGCAATTTACCACAACACTGTACTTAAAGTACATGTATTATATGCTTATGCTAAAAAACATTATCATGTAGTCCAACTTCAAACTCTTCAAAAATAAAGCTGATTAAGATGACACTGAGTGCAGCCAGTTCAGACCATCACAGAAAAATGCTAAAATTCATGCTAAAAATCAGCAAATTTCAATGGGAATGTTGCGCCCAGTGGATTTTTTGAGCTGACTTCAACCTTAATGGACTTAGACACAGTTCACCAGACTTTGTTACGTTTTAATTGCCTTATTGTTGCCTTTAATATCCACGTCACGTTCAATCCACGTTAATATATTCACGTTTTATGCTACGACATAAAATATCAATATCAGAAAATACCCCCCTCCCTCTGTTTTTTTTGAAGATTTTAGTCTTTTGAAATAAACTCATTAGCAAACTACTTAGCCTGCTAACTGTCTGTTAGCTAGCTACCTCAGAGAACAACTGAGTAGAATGTTGACAAGCTTTGATCTCTGTAGAAGCTCTCTGATTGGCCGTGCTGACCTGTCACTCATGTCCACTGAGCTGTCACTGGGCGGTTCGATGGTCAGGACAGGGAGGTGTCCTCCTCCTCCTCCTCCTGCTCTCCCTCTGTACTCCCCCCGACACTCTGTACAGGGGGTGCTGCTCCTCCGGCTGGCGCTGCTGCCTCCCTCTGTCTCCCTGCTGTCCTCTCTCCCCCCTGCGCCTCCTCCCCCTCCTCCCCAGTACTCTGTGTCAGAGCTGGAAGCAGGGCGGGAGAGCGGTGAGGACGGCGGGCGGGAGAGGGGCGAGGAGGGGAGGCAGCCCTCGTCCATGTAGAGGGTGACATCGCTGAAGGAAGTGGCGGTGCTGTCCTCGTGCATGGCGGCACCTCCTCCCACGCCTCCTCTCCCTCCTCCTCCTCCCACCCGGGCTGCTGCGCGTCGGGAGGAAGCGTTGGTGTTGCGCCACCCACACTGTCTGTAATCTTCGTCCTCGTCTTCCTCCTCGTCCTCCTCCCCCTCTTCCTCCTCCTCTTCCTCTTCTTCGTCTCCCTCCTCCTCGTCCTCCTCCTCATCCTCCTCTCCTTCTCCTCCTGCTTCCTGTGAGTCTTCCCGGCCAGACTGGCAGGTGAGGGAGTCGTCCATGGAGTCGGCCAGGGACTTCACCTATAGTCCACACATGTGATGTAAACCAACAGAGATACACACACGATCATGTGATCACATGATAAAATCAATACAACTGGGTGTTTTACTGAGGCCAGGGTTTATAGTGCAAACTAGGATTCTTATGGTTGTTTCATACGTTTGACAGTAGCCATATTGCTAATGCTAACGCTAACAGCCAGAAACAAACAGATGATTCATTGTCTCTTTGATAATCTAAGCTAAGCTAAGCTAAGGCAAGCTTTATTCATCTTAGCTGCGCTGCAGAGCCTCAGCAAAGTTGGACCCGGAAATAATATTTTCGTCGGTTGTGACATCAGAACTTAATAAACAGATTAGTTGCTGAATGAAATTAGTATTTCCATTAAAAAGAGCAGAAAAACAGATGAATATGACATGACACCAACTTTAATTTGACATTATTTGCACACCTGCTTCTATATTATAATTTAAGGTAATGTAAATTTACACAGCACTAATTCCAAACCTGAGGAGGTGACAGGTGTGTTTACCTGCTTAGAGAAGGAGTCGTCCATGTCTCCTGCATCTTCTGACCCCTGCTGAACTCCTGACCCCTGACCCTGTGGCTGACGCTCATCAAATGAGTACTGGACCCACCAAAAAATAAATAAATAAAATTTAGACTATGAACATGATGTTTTTGTGCTGGAACCCGTTTGTATTTTTGTAGGTTTTTTGTACCTGCATCCTCATGTTGGACAGGATGATGCGCCGGGTCATCCTGCTCTCGGAGGCCGAGCTGCGAAGCCTCTCGAAATTCTTGTTCATGCGGTACTGCCTGAACGCCGTCTGGATCGTCCTCGCTGCCCGCCGGGACACAAACTGGCCCCCATACTTCCTCTCCAGCATCTCCACCTATCAGACAGCACCGTCATACACAGGCAACCAATCAGGATGGACGGACCTTTTTAATTTGGAGAATCACAGAAAGAGAAAACGCACCCTGCAGCCCATCTTGTACTAGGACGACAAATAACATTCATAACATCCTTGGATCCACTCGTTTCTGTAAAACTGGACGTACCGACTTCCATCAGGTTGAAGCAAGAGACTCAAAGACTCTTTTGTTTGCACTGCAGTCAGTAGGCTGAATCTGCACTGATGAAGGTGTTAAGCAGTTTTTTCTCACACTGCAACTTGGGCTCTTTTGTCTTCAGATGTAGTGATCTTGGATGGTATTGTTGTGTTCTGACTGGTATGCTGCATGTTGCATTTACTGATGGAAAGAATGTGTTTTTTTAACATATAGCTGTAACCAGATTTGATTTGACTATCTGTGGACATTTTGCTTTGGTGTTTGTACGCACCAAATTATTGCTAACAGGAATAGCATTGCCAACAATGGCTAACAACGACTACCTAGCAAGAGCAAACTCCACTTCCTGGCTTGTTTTAGTGGAACGAGGTCAATCCCAGTTCCGACTCCCAACTTCCACGGACAATTGAACGCAGCATCAGCAACGTGTTCCGACGAATTTGCTAAATTTCTTTGTCTTTTCATTGATGTTTTTGTTTCTTTCAGTATTATTCAGTTAAAGGCACGATATCAGCCAACAAAACTGACATTATGAAACACGAATGGAGATGTACATCGACACAAATTACACTAAGTTCAAGACGTAAACACACTGCGTTGTGTTGCACGTCATCTCGAGTCCGTGGTAAACACCAGACACAACACACTGAAACTGACTGAAACTGGGATTCACTGATGTGATGAAATTAACCGCATCAGTGCTGATGATGTGTTTGTGTACAAAACAATAAGTGTGGGTGTTTTTTTGACGTGCATTGTTCGCTGCTGGGGTGTGTTGCTTTGTTTGAAAAGGCTTAGGAGTCAGTTCGTGGCGTAACGGAGACGATTACATTGGAAGTGTCCGTGAATGCGTCGCCGCAGCGTCGTACCTTCTTGTCCTGGAGGTCTGTAGAGAGCTCATAGCTGTCAGATAGAGCCTTGCAGCGTTTGCTCTCCTCCTCCTCTTGCTTGCGGAGCGCCAGGCTGGCCGGCTGGTGTCGGCTGCGCTGAGCCCAGGCGAGGCTCGCCGGGCTCGGGGGAGAGATGGGAGAGCTGCCCTGAAGGAGGAGGAGAGGAGCGGGAGGCAGGTAATCAGCACTGATTATTATTCATTTTTATTTGTGCACATTTTCAGCTGTTTCAGATTCACATCCTAACGTCAGCTGTGAAGAAAGAACAAAGTAAAAACAGCACAAACACAAGTTAAAACAAAAACAAGTGTACTACACTGTAGCCTGTTAGCAGTGTAGGAAACTTATCCCCGTGGGATTAATAAAGTTCACCTCCTCTTATTACATCATGAGCCTCTACAAGGCTGCTTAATTATTTCCCACCTCTGCTGGGAGCTGCTCAGTGTTCACATTAGACTCCAGGAGCCGTAGTTTGTGTGTAAATGTACTGTAGTTAGTGAGTGAGTGATTCTTGCCTCGGTGTTGACCTCTATAACGACCTCACAGAGGCAGCTCTGTAAACCAGCTAACAGGATGTTAAACCAGTTAAGCCCCTGTTATTTCTGCTTTGACTTTAAGCTGTAGTCATGTTTGCTAGTTGTTCAAAGTGTGGGTTATTTTTGTAGTATTTTACCCATATCTTTAATGCAGATGTAAAAACATACCTCTTCAGTCTGGCTTTTAATAAGAATTTGTATAATTGAATTGAGCACTTTGTGTAATCGTAAGAATTATTCTCGTGTGAGTATTTTTGCCTAAACATGCTCAAAAACTCACAAAACTTTGCACACGCATCAGACCTGGTGAAAGTTGACGTCTGACCCATCAGATGTCAATTTCTGCCATTTTGGCAACAGGAAATGATGTTTTATCCAAGTGGGTTGATCTGATTCACCTCACCTCAGACAAGCATTAAGATCTTTATGAGACGCCCTTGCTCTGTTGCCATGGCGAATGTCGATGCTGGTAGTGATGTATCGCTAAAACCCCTGAAGTAATCCACCTCAGATGTGACTCGTTTCGCTCATTAATATTCAACAAGGTGAACCTTGTTGTTGTAAACTTGTTGTGTGTTTTTAAGGGTCATTACCTGAGTGTGTGTGTGGGAGGCTCCCAGGGGCCCGCTGGTGGAGGCGGAGCTGTAGGGATCACAGGGGCTGGAGAGGGGGCTGTTGCTATAGCGATGGAAGGGAGGCTGGTGGCCGAAGGACGAATCAGAAAAAGTGAGCGCCTCCGGACACTGAGGGTCACCCTCCACACTGAGAGAGAAAAGAGAGAGGGGGGAGGGAGGGGGAGGGAGGGGAGGTGTTATCCACCTGCTAATGCTGATCACATCAGGTCAAAGCGACTGATTGGATAACGTGTCTGTTTCCTGTCGTACCAAAATAAACTGACAGATAAAGAGGGAGAGGAAACAATGGGATGGACAGAGGGAGGGATGGAGAAGTGATCTAAACAACAGAGAACAGAATTAGGACGGAGAGAGGGATGAAGAGGAGGAGGAGACGCACCGAAAAAGACAAAAAAATGAAGGAGAGGAAGAGAGAGGAGAAGAAAATAGCATGAAGAGGAGAAGAGGAGGGATGATGAAGAGGAAGTGGTAGAGGAGGAAGAAAAGGAGGAGAACAGTGAGGCAGAGGAGGGAAAGACAACAGCGGGACAATAGGAAGGAGAAGAGGAGGAAAAGGAGGAAAAGTCAGCTGTCAACTGACTGCACTGAATCAAACTGAACCAAACCAAACCAGACTAAACTTTCAAATAAAGGCCAACTGGGCCAAAGCAGACTAAACCAACTAGGAAGCAAAACTTTACTTAAACAAACAAACTAAACCAGGCTAAACTGGACCAGACTAACTGCACCCAGACTAAACTGGACCAGACTAAACTGGACCAGACTAACTGCACCCAGACTAAACTGGACCAGACTAAACTGGACCAGACTAACTGCACCAGACTAAACTGGACCAGACTAAACTGGACCAGACTAAACTGGGGGTAAAAGAGACAAACTAGACCAAATAAGAAAATAACTGGACTAAACCAGACCAGTTCTGCTTCACACAGGTGACAGGTGAGCTGTCGGTCAGAGGCTCAGCATCGTCTGAGAAACACTTCACTGTCAGCGACTCTGCAGAAAACACCACGACCGATTGACGATCGATCGATTAACCGATTGATCAAGGAGGAGACAAGAGGAGAGAGAGTCTATGCGGCGGCCATCTTTAGTTTGTGTTTCATCATCAAAGGGGCTCGTCAGTGTTAATCTAAGACGCCCGTGAAGCTGGCAGAGGAGCTAATGTGGGCGCTGCCAAGCTAACACACACACACACACACACACACACACACAGTCTCCCACACATTCATGCTGTGTCTCTCACAAACACAACACACTGTACACCCACACTCACATATACACTGTACACACACCCACACTGACACACACACACACACACACTGCTGTTCACCATGAGTCACCCTCATGTGACTCAGTGTGTGTGTCTGAGTGTGTGTGTGTGATGTGAAGATGAAACTAAAGACATTATTCTGGGATGATGTGGCGTTTACATCCCTAAACGTTGATATATTATATTCTCACACACACACACACACACACACTCAGAAAGTGACTGCACTCATAAATCCCAGTGAGGCTCTGCAGTAAAAACTGAGAGGAAGGTACTCTAGATAATTGCTAACTGTCTTTCCAACTCTGTTTCCTCCTCCTCATCATCAGTCTTCTTCTCTCCTCCGTCTCTTCCCTCACTTTTCCTCCCATCTCCACCTTTTTTCCTCTCTCTCCTCACATCCTCACCATTTCCTCTGCTCTTATTTCTGCACCTCCTTCCTCTCCTCCCCTCTCTCCGTCTCCTCCTTTAAGGTTTGAAGGAATCAGCTGGTTAACGTCTGTGTCTGGTGTCCACAGCAGGAGGCAGGAGGCTGCATCACCCTGCGCCTCCTCTCCTCTTTCCTCCTTTCCTTCTCATCTCCTCCTTTTTCTTTCCCTCCCTCCCCCTCTGTCCTCCCCATCTCATCTCCTTTGCTCTTCTCCTTACATCTCCTAACTTCTGCTTTTCCTCCCCTCTCCTCCCTCCTACTTTCCTCTCTGTCTTCCCCCTCCCCTCCTCTCCTATCTTGTCTCCTCTCCTCTCCTGCTTCCTTCACTCCCCTCTCCTCCCCTTATCTCCTCTCCCACCTTGTTTCCTCTTCTCTTTCCTCTCCCGTTTCCTGTCTCCTCTGCCCTCCTGTTTCCTCCCCTCCCCTCCTCTCTCTCCTAGCCTACTTTGTCTCCTCTCCCCTTGTTTCCTCTCTCCTCTCTCCTCTCACCTCCTCCCCTCTCCTCTCCTACCTTGCTGCCCCCCAGCTGAGGCTGAGCCAGCTGCAGGGTTGAATTGAGGTGAGGTGCGTTTGATTTATACCCCGGCCGTGCACTGAGCTCCATGCTGGCAGCTTCCTCTGGCAGACCGCGGCACACTGAGGTCACACAGTAAACTTCAGGTGACCCCGACATCAGAAAACCACCAACGTCTCTGCCAGATTTCACTCCACAAACTCCTGTCTCTCCATCTTTGTTCTCCTGGTCGGGGTGAAGTTAACTTCATATAAGGGCGTAATTTCCACCGGGGATTATGGTGCGTGTCCCCCTCACTTTATAAAATCCTGCTGTTGTCTAAACTTTTATAGATCTGTGGAGTTACTAACGAGCCCTCGGAGCAGTGAGCTTCAAGCTTTTCAGACTGCGTTTTTCTGGTTTAAGAAGATCATATCTACATCCATGTTTGATCATTATGTTAAGTACAATATGGCTTTAATGTGGCATTAAGCCCTGCGTGCTGTCACCTGCTGCTTCCACTGCAGCTGCTCATACAGCTTCATCATTGTCTCCACCCGACTCTCTGCTTTGTCTGGAGCCAAACGTTACTGCTGCGCATATTCTACATTAGAAAAATACTCCATTCAACAAAATAACAAGAGTCAAGTCCACTATTTTTCGACTCAGGTCCTCAGAGTCGAGGTAACACCTTCAAATGTCTCGTTTTGTCCGACCCAACGGTCCAAAACTCAAAGATATCGGGCCCTGTCTTACACAAGGGGCAGAGCGGTGTTTTTGCCCGTTTCAGACTGATTAAATAGCAGATGTACCTGTTCCTCTTAAAACAAGGTGCGGTCAGGAGCATTTAAAGACAATGGAGCTGGTTCTCTGATTGGTTTATTGCTTTTCATGCCTAAAACACACCTGTGATTAATTAACAGACTAGAGTACAACCTTTCTGAACCATTCACCTGCTGCTACGACCTTTTTTCCCTCCATTAAAACAGCAAAAGTGGATTTGCCACGCCCTGAATGCACCTGCTCCATGAGCCTAATGAAGCCCACTGAGTTTATAACGATAAAAAAACAGGAACAATAAGCAGTGAATTCTCCCAGTGGAGAAGTTGGAACCAGGGCATGTTTTTGCATCAAGTTTAAAGACGAGTGAAGATGATTAAAAAGTTAAAAAGTAACAAAGAATTATGGTTGAAAAGACTCTGCATCTGCTAAAGAAATGAGGCGAGGAGCAGTTTGTTTCTCTCCAGATGGTGCAGCAAAAGTTTAAAAGCAGTTTGTAGAATATCTGATGAACTTTTCTGACTTCTACTCAATAATAAAAAAATATAAAATATCACATCACTAACACACCGCTGTTTTTCCCACCAATACTGCTCAGTCTTGCTTCAAGAAAAAAAGACAGGAAGTTAAACGTGAGAGCTGACATGTCATCCTTATCTGACCGGTGCTGGATGTTTCTAACATTAAAATTAGAATAATAAGTAAAGTAAAGCTGCGGGCAGCGTTGAACAGGCCCTCACACCCCGTCACCGAGGGTCACATGACACGGTTTTGAAACTGCGTGACTGCTGGACACAGAACGAATGAGTCCAAAGAAGAAGAAGAAGAATTACTGTGCCAGCTGCAGATTCCCTTCATGCACAGACAGACCCTGAGAGGGGCTCAAGCCTCCGTCCTTTTTGTCTGAGTGACGGAAACTTAAACCCAACTTCCTGTTTCATAGCAACAGGCTTTTAAAAACTTTTAATCACAAAGGTCTTAACAGAATCCTGACTGAGTCTGAGGTCGATACAATAAAATCTGTAGGAGCTTGTTCGTTAGAATACAAATGGCAAAAAATGGGGAAAGAAAATGAGCTAAATTTACGTATTAAAATCAAATGGCCGATGATGTCAGGAGACTTTTTTGTACATCCAGCCATGTTACATATGTGGTCCGATTTTCGTCCACCTAGGACAAACTAAGCCCAAAGGCAAAGGGTTTTTTAAAGTGTCACTGTGAAATCATGACAACACAACTACAATCCAGTGCAACATACAGTAACATCTACAGCACTGACAAACCCACTGCTTCATGTAAACAAGACAAGACTCACATGTAAACCTTGGCTCTGCTCGGCAGCTTGTTTTTCCTGCGAAACCACATGAGTCCGGGGGAAGAGGACACACACACACACACACACACACACACACACACACACACAGACTCACCCTAATGAGCCTCAGTCCAGTTTTTTATATTTATGTTTCTTTCTGTTATTCGCTTTCAGATGTAAACTGAATTTTCACACACACACACACACACTTAAACACACACTCTGTTTCTTGTTTGTCATTCTGCATTCATAGCCAGGGGCGGTAACTAACAACACACTGGTAGCAACACACACACCCACACAGACACACACACACACATCTGATTTATGTGGGTTACAGTGTCACAGCGATGATGCCAGTTCCTGCACAAACAATGCAAACACACACTGATACACTGAAGCATGGATGTACTCATATGTAGTTAATAACACACAGACTGCCTCCCCCTCTGTCCTCCCTCCCCCTCTGTCCTCCCCCTCCAAACAGACCCAGAATATAAAGACACGTCGTGAGTCAGCTGCCCACAAGAACAGGAGTCTTGAAATATTCACATTGTGGACCGTCAGGTGGGAGACACTCAATTCTGGGTCACGCCTCCGCTTTTCCGAGGCACGAAGAGTCCTTCAAATCATAATATTTAGTCAGTTTGGTCTACAGATTCCTCCTGCGTGTGTGTGTGTGGATTTCCCAGCTGTGTTAAATTGACTTTAATACAGCGTTTTCTGCAAATTTATGAGCATGAAAATGTGAAAAGTGAAAAGAAAAATAAGTGGGAAACAAATTAAAACGCAAAAAGTAAAGTCTGAGTGACTGAAAGAGAAATGTGTTAGTACTCTGTAAGATTATAAAGTGTGGAACATTACTTATTTAGTCCAAGCCTAATTTCTTCTCACTTTTTAAATTCATGGTTTGATTCCAAAGACAGACTGTGCTGTATTTTTACTGCCAGAAAGTAAAGTCTCTCCATTTAATGGGGGTTGTCGACATTTTGAATCAGTAATGGATATCAGTGAAGGTACATGAGTGAAAAAGGATTTAATAACTTTACAAAACAAGAAAAAAAACATTAATAAATAGGCAGTAAATACAGTACCAGGGTGAATGTCAGTAGAGTGGTGCAGGAATGAGTCCTAAAGCCAGGAAGTAAGTTAGCATGTTAGCACTTCCTGTTCCCTTGTCCCAAAGTCAATGGGTTTGTGGTTAAATATCTGAAATAAGGTGGTCATGTGATAGGCATTTTAAGGCGTAAAGATTATTTCTGATACAGAGCTAAAAACGTTTGTGTGGATGGAAATTGTTTTCATTTTAAAATGTCTTTACATCTCTTTCAGGTGATGTTTGATTGACTTCCTAAGCGGAAATGATGACAGCGTGTGCAGAGGTTCGGGGGTATTCTGAAATTAAATCCTTAAATTTGAAAAACAGAAATGGAAGTCGGCCGTGGAGTGTGTGTGCACCCGACAGGCGGTGACTCCACGCCGGCTGTAAACAACAGCCATGACAAACAGGAAGTGAGGGCGCAACGCTGTGACAGAACAGGCAGCGACTCCCAGCGAGACGAGGTCGGTCTCACAGTCTGACACCAGTACATGAAGGAGGGGGGAGATGGGTGAGGAAGGGGGAGGATGGATGACCGGATGATTCACTGACCTGACTGTCTCACTGACTCATTGATGGATCTCTAACTCACAGACCAACAAATGTTCCTGCTCCAGGGGTCGTGAAACATCGTGGAGAATCAAAAACGAGACTAAAGTTTACTCAAGAACTATGACGACGTTTGGTACTTAAAGGACGTTTTCAAAGCTGCATTGTTTTGATCAGCTGAATCAGAAACGTTTGGTTGGTACGAGATGTCTGTTTGGGCAGATCTGACCACAACAATCGCACTGAAACCCTTTAGAGGAAGTGGTCTCGGTCTGGTCACAAAGAAAGTCTGGAGCTGTTCGTTTTTTGTGGTGTGAACATGATCTGATCGAACAACAACAGGTACTCTACAAGTAGCCAGGTGCGCTTAGCGTGCTGGGGTATGGATTCACGAAGTCAACAGTTATTTCTTCAGGAGTGGATGGACCTTTTTTGGTGTGGACCTTCAGACTTTTCAGTTTGGTCTGAGCCAAAACAGCAGGTGTGAAAGATGCCTCGGACCACATGACCAAAACTTGGTCCGACCAAAAGAGGTGGTCTCAGTCCAGATCAAACTGTAGCTGGACTGCTAGAGCCAATTTTTAAAAGAACAATTCATACAGTTACACGTCTTCATTTTTTATTTATTTATTTTTGCTCTCTTCTCTAAGCATCTGTTCTTGCCTCCAGCGTTTTGGTCTCAATCAACATATCTCGACAACTACAAGACACATGAAAGGATGAAATTAGATATTCATTTCCATACAAGGTGATCTGGAGTGGATTCAGCGACCTGTGCTCTACCGCCTCCATCAGGCCAAAAACCTCTCCTTGCACAAAGAAATATCAACCTCTGATGATCCTTTCCTGATTATATTCCTGCTCCCCATATGATGAACCCTTTGCATTTCAGTTTCACGACTATTAAGCTCTAATAATAAATGTAAACCATTGGTATCAGTATTTTTTGTTCTGTCCAACAATGGCTGTAGTGCACAATGCAGCCTCTAGGTGGCACCAGCAGGACTACATGGATCAAATTTAGACTCAGTTGTAGTTTTCTACTTAAAGTAAATGAGCAGTAAAGTGACAGAGCCTTTTCTTGAGGACATGTTATTCAGCTACTCTTTTCTCTGCTGCTAATGTCCCCTGTGGGCCTCCGTAGCCTCCAGCTATCACACACTGCAGACTGCTACAGAGCATAATACAGACTGATTTATAAACCTCACAACATGGCGCCACATGGGAACACACACGCACAGACACGCACACACCAGCAGCTCTGTCAAAGTCACTCACACAGGAGGTCAGTGTGTCAGTCTGTTGTAATTAATAATGTTCTGTGATTAACTGTTGAGCTCAGTAATTACATACACAGCTCAGAACAACACCTGCCTGTTAGGTGTGTGTGCGTGTGTCTGAGTGTGTGATATAAACAAGAAGCTGTTTTACTTTCTTGACCTTGGGAACACAAAATATACTAAACTCAAGGTCATTTTCAAGCTCTATCTGCTGAAGAAGGCCTTGGGATACAGTTGAAAACTCTGCATATAAAGAGGTATAAAAATAAAGAGGAGGAAATCCCTGCGTCTTCACAAAAAGACAAGTCTCTGGTCGAGCTGGAGGAGGACCTGGACAACATGGAGCTCAATGACATGACGACACGACGGTAACTTCCTACATGACATGAATTTGTATGTAAAAATCTTATAATATTATGTACACTACGGTTTTGCTACTACAAGTCCAATAAGCGATGCTGAGGTGGGGATTTCTTTGGTCCAGTTCAGTCCAGATTAGGGGAAACACTCTGCAGAAACAGAAAGGAGAGATGATACATTTATTGCTCATTCGTCCTTTCTAAAGGCCGAGCTCTGACTGTGAGCTCAGCTGCAGCTGCTCTGCCCGGCTGTGGATCTGTAGTGGTATGAATGTGGCTACGGTAGCTGCAGCGTGACATCTCTTTATTGGCCGAGAAGTGTTGTTTGAAGGTTCTGTATGGAGAAATCCAAAAACCCCTCTAATTACTGACACCTGAGTCCTGTTGCTTGCGCTCGTGAGCATCCATGAAGTTCGTACCGACCTTGTCAGTCTTGCACAAGTCGCAGTCCGACTAAATCATCAGCCAACTAAAGCCACAGTAACAAAATAAATTTCACAGGCTTTGCAGTTACGTAAGTTCACCTGACCAATAGGAAGAGAACCAGCTTTGAGTCTGTTTTGATCCCCAAAGCTGAACAAAGGTTCCTCCATGAATCAAATGCCGATGTTGATGCTAGTGTTTCCTGATGTCGCTCCAATTCACCTTTGATCAAACAAACTTTATGTGTTTTTATTTTAATCTCTTGTTGAGTTTCTGTGTTGAACGGCTAAGTGCCAGTGTTGTAATGTTGCAGAAGAGAGACTTTTATTGTGGCGGGGCACTCGGGGGCAAGCATCCTGAAAACTTGACCCGAATTCTTCACATAGAAATCAGCCTACGGGGTGTTATATGCAACGGAGAAAGTCAGAGAATGGCTCATTGGCAATAAAAAAGCAATAATTGTTTTCTATCAGACTTGTGCCTGAGCAGCACAGATCAGACTTTGGATATACACACAAAAATTGTCAGGAAGAGACATTCAGCTTTGGTCTTTTCATGGAATTAGTTGATAATAAAAAAAAATTAGAATATTGCCTGACTTATGGTTAAAATTAGGTGAATAAAACTGCTTAATAAAAGCATATCCTAGCCACAGTTTAGCTTCCATGAGTGGGTGTAGTGTGTTTACGTCCCTAACTGTGGGGATAATTTATTATGGAGTTCAGTGTTGAGCAAGTGAGATGAGGTAACAGACACAGAGGACAAAATGCAAAGAGAGACGCTAAAAACATATGCAGGCAAAAAAAAGAACGAGCGCGAGGACCATCTGTGGGGAGGACGAGGCAAAAGACGAGAGAGAGGGGGGAGGGAGGTGGGGGTGACACACATGTACTGTAGTTGTGAGTAGCAGCTCGATGCCTCGGGGTTTGGTGCCATTTGGTGCCTGTTTGGACGACGAGCCTCACAAAACACACACAGAAATTCACACAGCAACACGTCAATAAACACAAACCTTTCACACACATGCACACACTCCCTCTCTCTCTCCCTCTGTGGTAAAACAAGGCCTGGATAAACTGTGTCTCACTAACACACATTTCCCAGAGTTCCCGTTGTGTCCTAATGTAGAGCGCTGCGAGCCTACGGGGCAGTGGAGCAGGGTGGTTGCTGGTTCCAATCCCTGGGACAATCTGGCCTCAGAGACGTGAACAGAAATATCTCTTCCCCTGAATCAGATTTTTGAATCCCATTGTTTGACTGATGACTTAATACTGTAATTCACAGTCTGGTAGTGATATATAGCGACGTTTCTGGTTAAACAAAAAGGATCTTTGTCTTTAATAAGAATCCTATCCATAATGTGGATAATAATCTGAGCAATAAGCACTTTAGTGGACGTCCAGTGGATTAAATCCAGCAGCTGTTCAGGGTTGCTCGGTACATCCTCCTCATTTACACCCAAAAACATGGGAAAATATGGTTAAAAAATACCACAAAAAGAATAACAATAGTTTCATTATATCAATCATATCAATTCATTTAATCATTTCAGCTTAAATAAATGAATCACTGTCTTGACCTGAAACCAAGTCTCAGGTAAGTGAGTTTGGGACCTGAGTTTAATGTTCCCTCCTCTGCAGAGGTTGATGGATGCCTACTGAGCAGATAAAGAGAACATAGGTTAACCAAACATGTTCTCTCCTCTCCAGCTGATCTAATTTAAGGTGTGCTTTATTCTCTTGTGGTTTCCCCGCTCCTCTCTCACCGCCTGGTCCAATCTGCTCCCTCCATCAGTAAATTGTCAGAGCGCCAGAGGCACGGCACACGGTTTTAAAAGGGAAAAGTTAAAATGTAATTTGATTGGTCCTGACTGATTTTGGCCCCCAAACGCCATCAACTGATCTCAGGTTCAATCTGTTTCCCTTCCCGCTCGGTGTTTCCACCTGAGCTGCAGCTGCACCGAAACACCTCTGGACACCAAACGACCGATCATCAGCCAAATGTGCTGCCAACCACTGATTCATAAATTCTGAATCTGCCTGAAGCTTACAGCACTTTCTTCTCACCCCGTTCATCTCACTAGTCCTGCTTCCTTCTCCTCATCAACTATGACTTGTCAGATGAAGCCAGGCAGGATCTATTCCGGGCGAATCAGGGAGCATAACGCTCATGTCTAAAAGTTAATTTTGCTGAGATGAAACAAGTTGAGACAGAGAATCTGATTGGCCACATATCAGATCTGCTCTTATCCCCTGTCCACAGAGTCAGACGGTGGAGTTAATGAGATTGGACACATGGCCATGATTGGTCCAATGAGATATGGCACAGATGTGTCTGCACAGCCTCGAATTCAAGAGGGTAGAGGATGGCGACAGAGCACCTGTCTCAGGGTACAGTACAGTCCAGATTCACCGGTCCAGGACGTCAAACAAATGCAGTGGGCTACGCTGTCTTGACCAGCAACCGCTTGCATCTCGTAGAAAATGAAAACCATTTTGAACTAGGTTTTAGGTGGTACTAAGATACTATAACTGAACATAACTCAACTCAACCTACTGTTTTCCTGTCATTAGGTATTCATTCATCATCGTTAAGTATCCATAACATTAGCTTGCTATCTAAACACAAAGTCAATCAGATTGAGTGAAGAGCAGATCAGTTCCCAGTTAAACCACTGTCTCTTAGCTTGTTGGATTCAGTGATGTAAAGGTTTTTTATGCTCTCTGATCCAGGTCTCTGCTCTTCAGCTGACCTTTAACCATCCATCCATCAGACTGTCAGAGCTTCAGCCACTCCACCGTGTCGTTATGAGTAATGGGTACTGGATGTTCAGTCAATCAAGTCTTAAAAACAACTGTTTTTCACAGAGTTGTTGTCTCCTTCAGCTTTATGATGATGGATGGACAGAGTCTGACCTTATGTAACCTCCACTCCGGCTGCCTTGTCTTTTCATACCAATGGTATGTAAGTGATGCAGATTTCTATCAAGGCTGGGCAACAACCGGGGCAAAGTGGGCAACTTCTCAGGGGCTTTGCCAGCTACAGGTTTACTCCATGTCATGTGGGGCAACATAATTTGATTAATTACCAGTTTGTTAGATGTTTACACCAATGAAGCACAATATCAAGTTAACATATTCAAACAGCTTTTTTCTCTGACCAACAGTCAAAAATCACAAATGTAGTTTATTATAATTGAAAACCGAGAAAAAACAAATATTCACATTTCAGAGGAAGTTAATTTTTTTTTGACATTTTTGCTTACAAACAATTAATCAATCAGTTATCTACATTAGTGCCAGTTAATGGTTTCTGTAATAAACCCACCCACCTAAACATTGTTGAAGACCAAGCACACCCCCTGTGGCAACAGGGGCCTCCCGCAGCAGGACAATGCTCCCAGCACACCACAAAAAGTGTCCAGAAATGTCTCAAGGAACACGACAAAGAGTCCAAGGTGTTGGCCTCCAAACTCCCCAGATCCCAATCTGAGTGTTTTTACACTGGTGATAACTTTCACATTCACTCCTCAGAAACTTCTATATTTAACATCCAGCCTACATTTTCCCTGCAGTGCTGCTATAGTCCTCTGGATCACAGTTTCTACCTCCATGTCTGTATATCAGTTGAAAGTACCTGCTCTGCTGCTCCCCTGGGTGTCAGCTGATACACGAAGAATCAAAGTCAAAAAGCTTAAGTTAACTCAGCAGAAAGATCAACTCCTTTTTTTTTAATGAAAGTGGTTGTAGACTATAAAAATAAAAGAATACCTTTCCCCGTGTTGCTGCTTCAACAACCTCAGTTACAGATTTATTTCTACAACCACCAGAGTTAAATGAAGACAGTGACAGGAGGTCTTATGTTGGATGTAAAGTTTAGGCACCATCATCAAATTCCCCTGAATTCAGAGTAGTATATTTGAAAATAATTTGAAAATCACTTCTCAGAGTTTAAGCATGTATATTAACTTAAAGGATAACTTTTCAAACTGGGCCTTATTCAAACTGGGATCACTACTCATTATCTACTATCACACACACATCTTCAAAACAATCACAGTGGACATTTAGCAGCTGTTATAGAGCTTTTAGCCGTATAACATGATCTTCATATTGCCATGAAAATGGAGATGTTTAAACTGGACCTTGTGGTGAGGTTATTTTGGCAGCTGCTGTTTTCTCTTGTCAAGAACAAACTGTCAATCTCAAGAACAACACATCACATTAAAGCTTGGCGCAAACCGACTCACACTCTCCCATTTTAATTCCCATGTAATAATCTGTTATCTCTGCAGTTTTTACCAGCGGCAAACAAAGCATTAACATTTCATTGTCACAGAGGAAAGCAGGGCTGCTCTGAAAACAAACACACCAAATAAACCATTACTGCCTGTTGGTTTAATGAAGAACGAAGCCCTCCAAGATCTGCAGCTCTATTTACAGTGCTGATAAAAACCAAACCCTTAATAAAAAAAAAGATTCTCTGTCCCTAATTGAGTCGACTCTCATCAGCGTGCAGGGAAAGGACTTCCATTAAGGCCTCAAAATATATAGACAAAGCATCTCTGCAGACACGATTAACAGAAGCATGACATGATGATGGATTTCTGAACTGTAAGACTGATGGAAGGTGACGGTCGTCCACAACAGCTACCTGCTGTATATACAGGCGCACTAGAGGGTAAATAAACTAAGGATTTCACTGATGTTGCCACGCTACAGTGACCTCTGAAATCGTAACATTTAATTCACTAGTCAAATAAGTTTTACCTGCTGAGAGCTGCATGCTCGTCGCAGGATTGTGCTCAGTTATAGAAAAAACTACCTCTGTTATGGCGACTTAAAACAGGCTGACAGTGTCAGCAGACCGGCAAGAGAGACACTCTGTGCTGTAGTAGGATTTCATAATTCAGCTATTAACAAGATGCCAATTTTGTTGCCACTGCAATGTTATGAAGTTAAGATAACATGAAGAGTACCAGTGTTGCATTATGAGCTGTTTGTAGCCTTGAGGCTAGTGTTTTCAAGTCTGTCTGAAGTTACTCTTTCAGAGCTAATAATGAGACTTAAAAGTGTTTGGTTAGTTCAGTTTAACCTCCAGACTGTAACAGGTTCTGCTGGCACAGAGGAAATAAATTCATAATGAGTGAAAACGAGTCTCCCAAGGTCTTCGCTGCAAAAATGAAACGTGGAAACAATCTGCCAAACAGCGAAGAATTATAGCTGTCACAGATGATGAGCCAAAATGACTGAAGTCTGACCTCATAGTCATAGACCAAAATCAGGTCAGTCAGGAGATCAGTAAAGTCATTAGGCTTCATCCACTGGGGACCATGAATGTCAAAGTTTCATGACAGTTCATCAGATGCTTGCTGAGATGCAATAGAGCCAGATCACTATCATGGCTAAAAATAACGGAGTAGGAGAGAGAGGCTTCTCCAGTCCAACATCATCAGGTCTGTGTGACAAACTGAAAATCCGCCGTGAAAAATAAAAACAAATGTAGCTGGACAGACGTTTGATGAATTACTCCGAAACACCTACGCACACAATCTCTTCTAATCATCAGATACTTAAACTTATTTATCATTATATTCGTCCTTTATTTCCTGCCACTCTTGGTCTTTGCTCCTCTACCTGCTCTCTACTCTTTGCTGCTACCATAATTTAATTTCCCCTCAGGGATCCAGAAAGTTCATCTTGTCTTATCACATGACATTGATCTCATTTATGTCCATTCATTCATTAGGAGGTAGTAAAAGGAAAAAAAAAAAGAAAATCAATATCATAACACTATTATATCCGGCGTCATTAATCTTAACGACAGCCATAAGGCAGCCCTGAGGAGGATTTGTGCGGTGAAGCAGCTTGGAAGTCTATTTCAGGAGAGTTGTGTGGCAGCCGAAATCATTTGGCTGGCTCGCTTTGGTCCAGCGTCGTTGCCCTCTGCTCCCTCTGAAACAGGATGAATCATGGCTGCGACGGTCAGTGTGTGTGTGTGTGTGTGTGTGTGTGTGTGCGTGTGTGTGTGTGTGCGCACAGGAGGACGAGTCCTGATGACAAAACTGAAAATACAGTGTCTGCACAGTGACCCTGCAAAACTACAGAATTTACTGAAGAGAAATAATCCTGATGAAAACTGCTGTTCAAATGTTCAGGTGGAGAATTTGTTCAGGAACATCAAAAGTAGTTGTTTTGGACCTGAAGGTGCCGTAAGACAAAAAAAAAAAATACATTTGTGAACACGATACAATCATTTTAAGCACTAGAGTTGAAGGCAACTGGACTTCTAGGTTTCTTGAAGCTGTGTCACCTCATCTGAACGGCCTATCAGCCACCTACAACGCAGTCTTGAGATCCTTAGCCCAGGCGATTTAACCCCCATTCACACCTCAAGCCACGTGATCCTAACGACTCACATAACGTCAGGGAGGGTCAACAACTCTGAGGACCACCTCCAAGAGGTTAAATACCTGGGACTCCCCTCTAGAACTGAGGAAGCCTTTTGGATGAGAGGTGAAACGCCTTCAAGAAACCTAAAAGAAGTCCACTTGCCTTTGACTCTAGCACTTCAGACTACCCTGACCTGGATGACTGAGAACCTACACAGACAAAGGCTGTAATTTGTGGTGGGTGGGTGTTGTCACTGGTCTGAGCCTCGGCATCACTGTATATTTAGCACGGTCTTACTGTTTTTGGTCATTTCTTTCATTTTGAAATATTGGATATGAAAGAGGAAGTTGATGTAAATGACGCTTTATGGAGCGTTGTTAGTTTAATTTTTCTTTTGGGACCAAGCAGAATAAAATCCACCCATCCAACACCCTTCTTCTACCCTCCAATGGTTTAACTACTCACATTGTTGCAGTGATGTGCAATTGTACTCCAAGGTGTGCCAGTACACTGTGACATGACTCACAGGTGCGACAAAGCAACTCTGCTCCCTGTTGTGTCTCTGTGTACCTGTGGTTCTTCAGGTTGGATCTCCCTCTAACTGAGTGAGAGTCAGCAGCTTAAACTGCTGGAATCAGACCAGAGAGTTCAGAGTGAAGCTGAACTGGAGATCAGTTAAAAACCAGAGTTCATCTCTGAGATCCAGGAAACTGACGGAAACATCAAGAGTTTGGTGTTTGTTACAGCCACAGCACTTCCTGCTCCAGAAGCTGGGGATCATGGGTAATAGACATGAGCAGATGCTGCAGTTGCATTTCAGACTGCATCCTTCTGTAGAATTTCACCACAGCTGAACATCCATCATCTTTTATTCAGTTAATTATTCACCAGTATTGACCTAGTGAAATGTGCCAAGCCTTCAAACAACAACAGATACCATTTGCAAAAACCCTATTAGGCTCTTTCATGTTTTATTAAACATCTGACAGGATGTGATTGGTGGCATCATGTGAGTGCAGATTGATGAGCGGCCTCCTGCTGCACTGCTGCTCCACACCCAGAGGAGGAGGAAAAACACTGGAAGCTAAGAGCTAAGGGAGCCGAGGTCAACAAGGAGAAGCCTGAAAGCTTCACGATCATCGCTACCAAAACGATAAAGGTCAGAGCTCAGTGCTGACGGACAAAAACATAAAGAACCCCCCAAAGTAAAAACAGGAATAAAGGAGAAGCTGCCGTCTGGGGAGACCGTTGTTCCAACTTATCCAGCTCACCAGTCGGTGTGACCATGGCAACCACAGTTCTCCCTGTGGTTGCCAAACAACCTCAAAATAGGTGAGTGTATGCAACCTGGGCAGCATAAAATGGCAGACAGACAAAGTTAGAGAGCAGCTGGAGAAGAAAAACAAACACGGAGCGGCTACAGAACCAGGTGTTGGCGAGGGCGACTAAAGTCGGGGCACTGAAGCTGCTGCAGCATTAAGATACTGTACAAACCAGTTATACACAATTAAAAAGTTTTAATTTATATGTGTCCAAGTGTTGTTCCACTAGGAGCCTTCAGTTATCGTGTGTGGATCTGTAACTGGAGGGATAAACAAAGTTTTTCCACATGATATTTTCCCATTAGTTGCTCAATAATAGGAAGATATTTTTAGAACAATTAACTCCAGTCATTTAATCTCAGCACATTTGGATAGGATGGGTCTAGCCAATCACAACAAACAGAGTTACACATAGCAACACTTCCCTGGTAACACAACAGCAACATGGATCACCTTCTTGTTTACGTCTCACATCAGCTCATACATAAACTCACACAATCCCAGACTTTAAGATGAGTTTACAAGCAACGTCACAAACCAACCAGAATGACTGAGAGCTTATTGTCATCAAGATGAGAAGCTGAACCCACAAACGAGAAGCACAAAAGTAAAAAGAAGGAAACCTCCGTTAGCTCAGGGAGCAGGATTAGCTGATTTTAACAGAAACTTTGTGAAGAGGAAACTCCTGTTTTAACATAAGAAGGCATAAACTGTGACACTCCAGGCATGTGAGCAGCTGCTGCAATGTAATCCAATGGATAATGTTCACGTCAAAGTACGTCCACTTAAGTGCTTGTTTTTGCCACTGACAGGTTCAGATTATTCAAGTGTCTGACAACATTACGACAGGATTCCTACAGAGACAGAGTAAGTATTTCAGAAACATCTCTATATACCACTTTGATCTGTTGGCTGTTTCTGATTTTCTGTGACTTTCAGTGGTGGAAGAAGTATTCAGGTACTTTATATCTGTAAAAGTACCACACAATAACTCAGTAAAATTCATGTTTTTGTCAATGGAGTCAGACAGTGATACCCTGCATTTGTTTCACCGCTCACTTTTTTGCCACTTTTTGTTCCATAGTTTTTACGTTTTTATGTCAGCTGTATTTAGGGCACGCTATACTGCGGAGAGGCTACTTTAATTGCAAAAACACTACAGGATGACAAGTTGTCATGTCTTTGCGCTTTAGCCGTGATTAAAAAAAAAAGTCTCAGCGGTGTTGATGTGGTCTTGGCCGCTTTGTCAACTGATCCTGAGCGCTGCTATAAATAAATACTCTCTCTTGTCTCTGCACCGTCGCCAAAACACTACGTGCGGCACGGGCCGCCCATCCATTCAGTCACTGCGGGTCACCAACTGCTGCAGGAAACAGCGAGATGGCAGCGACCGATAGCTGAGCCTTAAAACACATCTCTGATTGTTGTGCTGACGAAGGGGCGTCGGCCGGAGAGAGGAAAAAGACGAGTGGGAAGGAGGAGGAGGAGATGTAAAGGGATGTGGCAAGAGGAGAGAACAGGAGGTATGGCAGGATGCTAAACAAAAACAGAGAAGTGGAGGGATGTGGTTAGAGGATTGTGGGAAGGACAAGGCGAGATGAAAGCAAAAAAAGGGGGAGAAAAGGGGGTAGTGTGGCAGGAGGTTAAACTACGATGATGAGATGAAGGAGACGCAAAGAAAAAGGAGAAGGACAGAGGCACGGGCTAGAGGATGGAGGAGGAGGAGAAGGATACTGCCTAAAGCTCGCAAACTACATAATGATGGGAAGGATGAGAAGAAAAAAAAAGGAGGAGGACGGCAGGAGGTTAAACGAAGAGGAAGGGGGAAAAAACGTAGAGGGATGCGGCGAGAGGATTGCAGATGAAAAGAAGGACGAAAAGAAAGCAAGAGGACGGTACAGCTTGAGGATAAAGAAGAAGGAAAAACGCAGGTGATGAGAAGCACAAGGATGAAGGAGGATGAAGGAAGGAGAGGAGGAGGGAAATGGAGGAGAAGGACAAAGGTATAAATGTTTAGAGGAGGAGGAGATGGAGGAATTAAGGCCTCAGTATGCTTCTCATGAACTCAGTTGTACTCTGTGTCGTCTGACCATGGTGTTTCTACCTGTTCCTGCTGTCAAAGCCTCCCACCTCCAGCCTCACCTCTCCTCCCTACGAACGACCCATAATTCAACACTCTTTGTAGAAGACTGTGCTTCACTGGTTTTCTCCATTCAACAACAGTGACGTTGTGAACATGTAATTGTCTGGTCCTCAAAAATAATCCCCACTTTTTTAAACCTAATTTCCAAAGAAAACAAAAATGGGCCACTTCAGTTAAAGACTGGGAAGATAACTACACTGGCAGCACAAAATCCAAAGTCATCACTCATGGTGTTATCACACGACTTAACTTCATTTTAACATTTGTATTGTGTCCATTTCGATGGACGAGCTGTCTGCGTCTGGTCCAAACCTTTCTGCAACAACCAATCAATAAAGAACAATAAAAATAATAAAATACTATGAGGAACCATCTGAACATCTTGAAATAAATAAGATACTGCAAGTGACAGAGAAAGTAAGAGGTGGTGCCAATGCAAATAAATGACAATAATCATGACTACAAAGCATTTGAAAGAGAAAACAGCACCACATATAATCACTGAAGAAATCAGACATCTGGGCAGCGATTCAGAGGTTTACACTAATTTCATGTTTTCCTTATCAAGATTTGTTGACTAAGGAAAAAGCCAAAAAAAAGAGAAAAACCTGTCATGGACGAATTCCCTTTTGGTTCTGTGTAAAATAGAGGGTTTCACAACATGAAATATTTCACCTGAAACCTGATTCAGTCATATTTCTGTCACAAGCACAATAGAGTGCAAACAGTTCTCCAGGTGGAGAGCGGTTCAGTAAAAGCCTCTATAGGGAATTACCAGTTAAATTACACCACACACACTCGTCACCGGGGATCACATGCACTGAAACGTAAGTGTTAGACTGTGCATTGAATGTGCGTGATTCTCGAGTCTATTTCTGAGCTGAGAAGTCAGTTGCGTTTCAGATGAGAAAGTGAGGCTGTTTTTAAACAGTGACAAGACAAAAAATAGATTTGAGATTGATCACCACAAATCTCTTGGGTAATTATCTCTGTGAGTGTTCCTGTTCCTGTGAAGCCAGCGTCGAGTAAAATGATATAAGAAGGTAAACGTTCTGCTCCACGACAGTATCTGGAATCATTATGTTATTTTTGTTTTGAGAAAATGATGATGAAAACTATAACATCACACCCAACCTTTCAGATTTCTTTGTAGCACTATATTTTATGGGTTCTGGTTTCCTAATAATTTTCTGAACAGTTCCTGGAGAGGGCTGAGCCTCGAGGGAAAAATAAGGGCAGTGTTCAATTGGTGCACCAATTAACTCTTTGAATCGTTACAGATTCAGCAGAGTCACTGGATGTCTTCCCTTGGTATGCCAAATAATGTAGGAGGTTCAATTCTTCTACATTGTTAATAATGTCTTATTAAAGGGACAGAAAATGTAAATTTGTCTTCAAAGGCAGCAACAAGAAGGTGTACAGCACTCACATTAGAGATGGAGGCAGGTAGATCAGTTAGAAAGACTTAGAAGTCATTAAAAACCAGCGTTCATCTCTAATATCCAGAGAGGAAACTGACAGAAATATCAAGAATTAGAAACAGAGTTTGGTGTGTTTGTTACAGCCACAGCACTTCCTGCTCCAGAAGCCGGGGATCATGGGTAATATACACCAGTGGGTCGTGTTTCAGATCAGTCAACAGATTGATAGGCTTTGTTTTGTGTAGATGAGAACCACTTAACCGCTCAGACTCAGAGAAACAACAGAATTAAATTACCACTGCTGCTCAGCAAAGGTTACATTATGTTGCTTTAAGTGTCATATATTCAAAATACTTTGTATGAATTGGTTGGAAAATAAGTTGGTTGCCTCTTTCACTTTTCAAAACCACACAGTCCACTCTTCTTCTTTCTCCAATATCAGAGAGTTTATTAACGAGACAAGAGCCAAACAATGTAGTTTGGTTTGGAATTAACTGGTCACTAAACTTAGCCGTTATGGCTACTGAATAAAACTTTAATATTTTGCAGCTTGTTAAGACATAAACAATGTAATTCAATGTAATTCAGCTCTTGAGATCTGAGAATAATACTCTTCAAAGAACCATTTCCATATAAAACCAATTAATTCTGACCTGGAGTTCCCCCAGGCTCCATTCTCAGGTCTCTCCTGATCTACATCATCTCACTTGATTACGGAAAACAACCAAATATATTTTCATAATCATGTAGACAGTACACAAAACACACAATGATCACTGAGTTTATTAAACAGATCAATGGCAGGAGGTAAAACAGGAATTATTCCCGGTGCTGACCGATCAAATGTCAGAAATCCTGATTAGTCTAAAATTCAACAACACTAGTTACTGATTTCTCTCCTGTTTCTGGACTTGACCTGATTTTTTTCTGTTCAGGTTTTGGAAACGTTTCCTGTCAGTGTTTTGAAGGTTCAGCCAGCTGATCCTGGTACAGTTCCTGGACAGTTAGTCTAAACTGAAAAGTAGGTCACTGAATGATTACCTGTGCTGGACTCATTAAATCTGAAGCTTATGATATTAAAGTGACTTAAATTCCATAGTAGAGGTCCAAACAATCAAAGAGACGTGTGTGTTAAAGTTGGGATATGTTGTTATGTACTGGTAAAAGAGTGATATTCTTTCTTGTTTCTCGTTTTGAGCTATGATTTTATAATTTCAGCCGACTTTAATCACTGAATATTTGTCTGAATGTAACTAAAAAGTAGAGAAACACAGCATATCCCTGCTCAACACTCACACCTGTCTGTTAAAGTGAGGAGGAGTGAAAACATTTGGGCAGCAGCGACCATCTGCAGCTCATCACGCTTTGTAATTTCTTTAAAGGGCTTCCAGGTGATGTAACAGCCTCAGGCGGCCATGTTGGAAGCTCTTAAATAACAGTGGCTATGTACACATGACAGCTCTCTGCTCAGACTTGGTCTGTTTCTGAGTGGTAACTCGTGATTTCATAACTGATCCCATGTTTCTGGGAGTAAATGATTGATAGGGACAAAAATGTTTGGAATCAGTCCACCGCCGAGCAAGAACGGTATACCGGCAACCTGGCTTGTTTTTGCCACTGACAGGCTCAAGTTTGTTATTGTAAGTGTCTGACAACATTATGATAGGATTCCTACAGAGACAGAGCTCTTTATTAAAGGGGAAGATCCTTTTTAGTTTAACCAGAAACATCACTATATATCTCTACCAGGCTCCATCGACAAAAACAGCAATTTTACAGAGCAGAACACAGGAGCTGCTGCCTTGATCTGTCAGTTCATTTGTGATACTGGATCATATTTTTAATTAAGTAAATGATTTGAATACTTCTTCCATCTCTGAAAGTCACACAATAACACAAACAAACTAACAAATAGAGACAGTAACTTCTGTACTCTGCTTGGTAAAATCACAGTTTTTTCCAGTGGAGTCTGGTAGTGATATATAGCGATGTTTCTGGTTAAACTAAAAAGGATCTTACACTTTAATAAAAAATCTCTGTAGGAATCCTATCCATAATGTTGTCCTTCCTCTTGTCTCTGTCCTTTAGTCGCGTTGCCCTTCTCAAATATCTCACTACAGTTTTCCTAACGTGGTTTCCTGTATAGATCAATAATCGGTATCGACGGCTGGCGAGAAGCTCAAACCTCAGACCTGCAGAGACACAGCATCGAGGCATCACAGTGGTCGTGTTGCATGTTTGTGGACAGACTGCAGGAATATTTTAGCCTCTGATTCATTCCATGGTGTCCTGTCAAAAGCGACAACCACCTCAGTTCATTTTTTACCTGCAGTTTGGACGGTTGGCGTTGGGTGTTAATTTTCGAGCCCTGGAAGCCTGACTGTTGCCATCGCGCTCAGCCGGTTATTTTCTCGACGCATTTAAAATACACAAACACACGCCAGCCTACACACAAACACACACACATATCTGAGCACCTTCTGGTTGTTCTGCTCTTCTGGGGGTGTTTGTAGCCCACAAAATACTGCAGAACACAAAACACTGATTAATCTCTCTCACACACACATTACAAGCCACAGTTGGAGCAGTGCAGGCTGTTTATATGAGCCTGTTTCTCCCCCTGCTGCAGTAAAGCTGGTCGCTGTGTATATAGGATCTGAGCTGAGCAGACATAATAAGCCCTGATCATCCACCCACAGCCCTCCACACACACACACACACACACACACACACACACTCACAGATACTGTATAGCGCAGGGTAGTTAGCATTTTGCTGCATCATGCCTCAGTCTGTCTGAGGAAACAGGAGAAGGACTGAACGCTGAATCTGTCAAAGACACTTTCTGTCCAACCCAACCAGACAAAAACATGCTCAGAATTCTATCACTCCTATTTCCAGTAGGGAGGGTTTTTGTTTTAGCTCTGTAAGCATTCAAGGTGCTTTCTGTCCAACACCTTCCTGGTCAGATTTCCATGAGATTTTCTGTGGATATTCATGGTCTAAAGGAGAGGAGAAAAAATAAAAGGAAGGAAATGTTGGAGGCACTTATAGCAAATGGTAATACACTTAGATTTGGCTTAAAAGCATCTGTTCTTTGAAGAATCAGGGCAGGAATCAGGATTCATAAACGCTAGATCATAGTTTAATCTGAAATGCCAAAGTTTAAGCAGGAGGTTAAGCTCAAGGAAGGAGCTTCAGTCACAGACAGTATTGGCATGATCAGATCGGCCAAGTAATGTCCAATCCGAGATGTGTCCAGTTATAAAAGCCGTGCTGTTGGAGAGAGCCGGGACGAACGTTAATGCTTTACAGATAAACGTTCAAACAATGTTCAAACTGAAAAACGCAATACGTCATGGTTTAATATTTATGTCTACCACAATACCACAAATCTAAGATGGTTTCCCCAATTATTTTAAACCAATAAAAAGTAACTTTGCTAAGCAGCAACACCAAGTGAGAGTCCAAGTGATTAAGTGGTTTCACGTACAGAAAACAAAGCCTATCAATCTCTTGACGGCATAGTCCCACTCACTGAACTGAAACACAGCCCAACGCTGTATATTACCCATGATCCCCGGCTTCTGGAGCAGGAAGTTCTGTGGATGTAACAAACTCCATCAGTTTCCTGACTGGATATCAGAGATGAACGCTGGTTTTTAATGACGTCTAAGTTTTTTTTAACTGATCTACAGTTCAGCAATCTTAGATAAAGTTTCTGTCAGAAGACTCTGTAGATCTGCTGGATTAATTCTTTTGTGGTTCTTACCCAACAGTAAACCACTCCTGGATCACCTTGTGTTTCTAGTGGCTCATAAATACAGCATTAAACACCAGCCAGATTAATGCGAACACATGCAATGATAAACCCAAAGATTGACGACTAATCCCTTGTATTTGTATTAATCGAGTCAGGCTCTGATTACGACCCTGACGAAACAAAGATAAGCTGTTGGTTCTTGTTTTAATGCTGCTCTGAGTTATTCTGTGCTTCCCGAACACACACAGACTCTGAGGTGTGGACATCTGTGGCGAGGTGGGAATAGTCTTCATGGTTTAGTTAAAAACCTGAGGCTGTTTGATCTGAGGACGCAGTCCCATTAAAGAGTAAGAAAGGACTTGTTGGAGGAGTTCAGGGAGAAAAATAAAAACTTGAGGGGAGAGAAATCATAACTTAAATGCTCAGTCAGCAGAGTCTGAGAGGTTAAGGTGACAGAGAGAAATGTGGAGGTTCTTTTTGAACACTGGCCAGGTATTTTCAGACAAGAAACTTAAAGAGCTGGGACTCTTGGTGGAGCTTGCTGGACCTTTTAGGGATTTTATGGCCATGTGAACACATTATTTTCTTACTTCTGCAGCAAAAGAATGACACACAATTAAACTCCTCAAGTATGAAAGCCAAAATAAAGATTTGGAGAGTCCAGCTCCAAAGTAGCTGTCACTTTGTGGGGAGGAATAAATCTCCTGACCATTTACTCATTCAGTTTCTTTTTTAGCTAGAAGCCATTTTGGAAGAGCTGCTGCATTTTAGCAAAATGGTGGTTATTCCAAAGCTTTAATAAATCAGTGCTGTAAACGTGGTGATTGTGTACTTGCTGCTCTGTTGTCACACTGATCTTATTTCCTTCCCCCTCGCTCCTGGATGTGACGTCAGTGTTTCCTGTGATCTGAGTCACCATCAAACAGCTTCACCTCCTTTCAAACGCTCTTTTCTTGCCTAAAGGTGTGAAATGAAAACCCATTAAATCAGACTTTTTTTTTACGCCCTTGTCTTTCCATCAAGGAACTGATGACATCAAGGTGAAAAACAAAAAGGGAGAATAATAAACAGAGAACTTATTCAGTGGGTTTTTCATTAAAGACCTTTGAGGCGATAATTAGGCTGTTTGGTTGTTTGATGCAGGAGAATGAAGAGATTTGAAACTTATCTTTATATTTTTGGTAGAAACAGCTCAGTGTCTACTTTGCCTATTCTTGTGGGTAGGGATCCAAGTTAGGATTGGACTTTGCTGACGTCTCCAAACTACAGTAAAACTAACAAAACTAACAGTAGAGTCCAAGTCAATTGTCTCCCAACTCTGAGCTGACAAAAGAAATGTCTCGAGGAACACGACAAAGAGCCCAAAGGTGTTGACCTGGCCTCCATACTCTCCAGATCCCAATCTGATCCAACATAATCAGCCATCAGGGGCAATTTGGGGATCAGTAATTTGCCCTAGGACAAGACATGAGGACCAAGGGGGCTGGGGATTGAACCAACATCCAGCTCCACCTCCTGAGCCACAGCCGCTGAACATGTCAGCCAATAAACAAGAACCTGAACTGCAGAAATGCCAAACATATGTTTTCAAACAGTGTCTCCATTCTGTAGTTTGACCACAAGTCGCAGTCTCTTAAATATTAATATTGGTATCTGCCAACAAAAAGCCAGGCTATAACAGACCTACTTATCTAATTGAGTAGACTTCTTTTGTTCCTATAGTTTGTGAATTTGCCATGCAGATTAATAAAGTATCTATCTAATCATCTAATCTAATCTATTAACTGGGTATCACTCCCCAGAATATGTGTAGATTTCCAGGAAATTAACAGATCACATTCCTGCTCCCCAGAGGATGAATAAATTACACATATAATATTTAATGACCTTTCCTCCAGTGTCTCCCTCTGGAAAAATGTTATATCCTCAGCTCAACTGCTAGTCAGACAAGAATAGATTAATCATCAGTCTGTGGATTGCTCTGTCAACATTTTCATATATAATAACGTCCTGTAATGAGCGCAGCAGCCTGTAGCATCCTTCACCCTGAAGCGTCCGTCCTGCTCAGCGTTACTAACAGACCTTAAAGCCTGGGTCTGTCCCAGAAAGCCGGAGCGAGGAGTCAGGGAGTCGGGGTCAGAATCAGCTCAGAGGTTTCCAGGCAACAGCCTCGCTCATCTGGGATTAAAGCAACAATGCTGCTGAGTCAACTCCTTCAGCAACGCTTCCCAAACAGACTACGTGACTCAGTTTATGTCTTTTCTTCTTCAACACTCCCACCGGCGGCAGAGCAGAGAGCTAATGAAGCACCACGCTGCTGGGAATGGGGGCTGGGTTCCCACCTGTACCACCTGGCTAAAAATGACTCCTCTGGGTACTGACATGAAGCTACATCATGGACACTTAGATCACTAATGATGTTTTAACCATGACTGTAAATGTCTGCGTTGATTCTAAACACCACAGTAACCTAAGAGGAATAAAACTATAGGAACAAAAGAAGTGACTGAACACAAAACTTTACAGCAGGAATTCATTATCGAACATTATCTGGAACACAGAAGATCCACCTTGTACAATCGTCAACTCAGCAAATGTATTTTGGCTGTATCCAGATACTCCCTCTGTAAGACTGAGACTTTTTGGGTAATGAACCAATTTTTAGGATGTGGCTTCTATAAATGTTTGTAAATAAGTAAAAAAAAAAAGACATTTAGATATTTAAGCTTTAGGGTTGAGATTTGAGAGCATTTTATCAACTCTAAACCCAGAACTGAATAAAACACCAGCCAATTTAATGCAGATAAGATCAATATTTTTATACTTACGATATTAGAAATGAAAATGTGACAGTGTGAAATCTGTCTCTGGTAGGGATGAAGCTACAGAGAATTATCAACTGAATCTGTAGCTCATTGTTTATCTGTCTGGACCACAACTTCACTGTTCTGCTCCACCTCTCACAGGATCGTTTTCTACCGCTGTTCTCAGAGAAATAGCTGTAAAAAGTACCACTGTCCACTACCTGCTCAGCATCAAACAGCAGCAGACACAGTCAGAGAGCAGCTGGTGAACATAATGGAGCATTTAGCAGCTAAAGAGCCAGATATTTCCCTCAGGAGGTGGTGGAGACCAAAACAGAGCCAAAACAGAGCGAATACTGGACTTAGATTCAACTTAAAAGCCAATGATAAGTCAGTGCTGGGTCCACAACTTGTTTCTACTGCCACCCAGCAGCCAAAAAGATTACAACAATAAAATGATCATTGATCATACAAGTTGTTTGTTCCTTACCCTCTGATACGTCCTGGACTGATACCAGACCTTTGTTAACATGGAAACGATGATAAACATGTAGTTAACCTTATGAAACAGTCTGAGGTTGCTAAGGTTTAGTAAAAAATTGTGGTTGAGGTAACAAATAAGTACTTCTTTACGGTCATAGGACCTCCATTGTCATGGTTGCAATAATAAGCAATTATTTCAGTGTCAAACAAGAAGCGAACAGCAGTTGCAAAGTTCAAGTCCTGTGTTTTGTCGACCAGTCCCAACCCCCTCCTCTTAACATGGACTTTGATGCTCTTTACACTACACAGAACTGATGAAGCCTTTCAGATGAAAGGTGAAACATCTTCCAGAAAACTAAAAGAAGTCCAGTTGCCTTCAACTCTAGTGCTTATACTCTTTACACAAGAGAGACTCAAACCGAATCCAAAACAGAACTGGCTGTGGGCGTCTAAAGCTCCATCTTATTTCACCTTCTTATAGTCTGATTTCTCGTGCTCAAACTTGTCAAAAAACTGCCGTATAATAAAAGGTTCTTTCTAGAGTTTATGGTTTGTGTTGTTATGAAAACTGTCGAAGAGAAGTGTTTCAAATTAATGATTCTGTGTGTTGCACCTCTGACAGTAAAAGGCTATAAAGAGCCTGTATGTGCGATTACACTCTCCGACTGTCACAAACTGTGATTTTATTGTCTGTTTTTGGATGGAAGTGTCCAACACAAGCTGTCATCTGTCTGTCTGTCTGTCGGCCTGTTAGCAGGATCACAGTGTGACTGCGAGGTCTGACGGGGTCAAAGAGGAAAATGTTAAAACAGCGATCAGCTTCACAGCCGCCTGATTCTGTCCACACTGACAGCAGACTCATTACTGAGGCAGATTAACCCCATAACCCTGCATAACGAGAGAGAGAGGGAGAGGACGAGAGACATAGAGGAGAGGGAGAACGTTCTAGCTGAAAACAGGGAGAGCAGAACCTAAATCTACTGCCTAATTCTGATGCATTCAATCTGTCTTAACAGTTAAATGTGGAAAAGTTACTAAACTATAAATTTTACATAAGCTTGCAGCGATTCCTAAATCAAATTAAAAAATCAATCAGTTTGTTCCTGATTGTTTCTCTTGATGATGTGGATGTTTCCAGGAACATGAATTATATGTATCTCATTCTTTTTTGTCTGACTGACTAAAGTCAAGCATTTCTCCCGACATCAGACAGGCATTTGTTTGACTCAGAGCTCAGGTTACTCAGGTAACTTCTGCTAAAATGTTAATTGCTAATAGAGAGCCGCAGGGATGACTTAATTTTGTAGTCCAACCCTGAAGTTAGCTTCACCCTGGTTCCCTCGATAAAAAACCAATGGGATTTTTTTCATTGTGATTTTTTTCATAATTTCAGGTTAATCCACACTGGACTATAAAAGATCCCTTCCTAATGCACCTTAATGTAAGTGATAAGGGATAAAATCCACAGCATCTGAGGTAAACATGAGGCTTCAGATCCTTCTGAGTTAATCCAACCAAGTGGAGTTCTTACAAAGTTACAGTGGATTTAGTGTTGAATCCACTCGTTCAGTTTCCCTGGACGTTATTAATGTGCTGAGCTACAGTGGAAGAGATTCTGTAATGTGAATACTGCAACTGCTGAATCCTCCAATTAGCTTCAGATGTATTTCCACAGGGATCCTTCAGCATCCAGTATGAACAGAAAGAAGCGTTAACAGCAAATAAAAACCTGTTCCACTCTCGGACTGTTGTTCTAAGTTTGTTCTAACTTATCCTTTAAGTGTGTTCATCGGCCTTCAGGCCAGAGCGTCCCACATCTGGAAAATGCCAACATCCAGCTCACTGAACCCACATCTGACACTCACTTATCCTGACGCCACTGAGTGTATCCCACAATTCATCACTGTCTGTGACGGACTGAGCAACACCAGCCCAACTGCAGGTGGTACAACACACTGCTGAGTTTCAATGCTTTTATCAATATACTCATTGATCCTCAGTTATATCTGTTTTTATCTGATGGTCGTTCTCTTCTCTCTGTCTCGTCAACATTTGCTGTTTTTAAATTTGCTCTATAAATAAACTGACTCGACTATTTAAAGTCCAAACACTGTGCGATGATGGCAAAATCTCCACACACAGGTATCAGGTAAAACTGAAAATCTATCCTTAAAGAGACTGATAAGATTAATACTGCATCGCTGACGCTGTAATCCCAAAATGAAGTATCACACTGTGTTGTTTTTTCAGTAACAACAGACCAACGTGCTTCAGAACAGCTCATTTTAATTGTATTAGTCCTCCCAGTGTGTGAAAACAAAATGAATCCGAACCACTCGGACTGTTGGCAGCGACACAACGCATGTAGGCACTTACAAATGCCTTCAGTGTGGGTACAGAGACAGATGCTGCAGGACATTACAGTGACCCCTAGCTCAGGCAGTGGATCCAATACGCCAATAAACAAGATGGCTACAGACTCACCTGAGTCCGAGCTCGTCTTTAAACGACCTCCAGTGCCTTAAATTGTTTAATTCAGTGGCTTAAATTCTGCAAACAACACAGCACTTTAAATGTCCAATCAGGCGTTCGACTCCTCAGCTTTAAGGTAAAACTGAAGGGCAGGTTTTGGAGTTTACTCCGGTCTGGTTGGAGGCAGATTTTTCCTTCATGGTCGTTTTAAAAAGTTTAAGGACTTTCAGGTTGCACCAACACACAGGCAGGAGAAAAGGTAGAGACATGCTGTATGAAGGAGAGAGGAGGAGGAGGAGGAGTGACCGTGAGATGGAGAGACAGGTAGAGAGACAAAGGCACGCGCACACGCATGCACGCGCACATACGACAGGTAAACAGTGGCCAAAACCTCCTCCCCTACGCGTTAACGGCACAAACCGATAACTCCAACGCATAAATACCACCGGTACGAGCCGTATCACTACTTTGCATCCCGCAACCAAAACACCGTGACATCCCGGGGCCAGCCCCGCCGAGCTGTCATGTCGCATTTCATTAAGATTTACAACCATCAGCTGCTCGGGAAAAAACACCACCACACAACACGACGGTGACAGGAAAAGGAAAAGGCGCGCAGCAGTGCGGCAGTGAGTCAGTCAGCGTGGAGGAGGCAGGGAAACAGCGACGTGTTGGTTCAAAAGGTGATTTAATTCCCCCCTTTTTTTATCCCTCTTTCTTTCTTCCTCTCTTTCTCTGGGGTTGTTTTTCTTACCAGTAGAGCAGCTTGTTGTGCAGGATCGCGGGCGTTTTGTCCGAGGCGCAGTTGATGCACCACATTGTTGCTGCTGCTGCTGATCAACGCTGCTGCCGCTGCAACAACAACCAGGAGGAGACCGAGCGACCGGCCGGAGAGAGGGAGGGAGAGAGGGAGGGATAGAAAGAGAGAGAGAGAGAGAGACTCCAGTGCTGCCTCAGCCTCTCTCCTTCCCTCGCTTTTCGTCAGAGGCGCATCATCATCATCATCCCTCCTTCATCGCTTCATCCTCTTCTCTCTCTCTCTCTTTATACTGTACGTGTTTATATAGAACTCCTCTGTTCTTCCCTTCCTCCTGAAACTCCTTCAAACTTTCCTTTTTATGATTAAGAATAAACGTTCATCCAGTAAAAAGAGCAACAGCTCAATATTTTATCCTTAAAGGACGATTCCACCAATTTAATATCACACTTCCATTATATTGGGAGACTTGCAAGATTTTAACAGATTTTAAAAAGTGATCCTGAGGTAAACTGTGTATTTTCGTAGTTCATGTTAAAGCAACACTATGTAACTCTACTGAGCGGCAGCGCCCCCTGCAGCCAAGAGTGGTAATTAATTCTGTTGGGCTCTGAGTCCAAGCAATAAGGCAGTTTTCATGTCCAGAAAACAAAGAAGGTGTAGTCCCACTCATGGAATTGAAACACGCCCAAAACACCGTGTATATTACCCATGATCCCCAGCGTCTGGAGTAGGAAGTGCACCAAACTCTGTATCTAATTCTTGCTAAATTTTTTTTTTGTTGTTAAGAGCAGATTAAAAAAAAAAAAAAACTAAAGTAATTAAAAAAAACATACGCTATCAATCTGTTTATATTTCTAGATATTTTCTAAATTCATGTTGCTTTAAATCTACCAGGAATATACCTTGGAGCATGTGCCTGTCCAGCTGAGGTTAACCTGGGCTTAGGGTCGAGGTTCCAAAACATTTTACTGATTCTAAATTCTTTTGAATCCCTTATTTCCACTCATAAGTTTATCTTTTTCTTCTGAGTGGTGTCGGGTCATTTCAACGAGAGCAAGCAACAATCAGCACAGGCTAGGAATGAGAGGCTGCTGACGTCTCTCAACATCTTTGCTAATAAAAAATAACGAGAATAGATAAAAGGCTAGATGAGCGGTACATTGGAGTGTTGGAGCTCGGTACACCTGAAACCAGACCCAACAGGGATCTCGTAGTGTACTGACACACCGTGGAGTACACCCTCCATCACTGCCGCAGAAAATGATTCAGTCCTTAAGCTCTCATCATGGTTCCTGCACCAGTCTGTACACAGCCAAATGTTTTCCAGCTGGCATGAAGACCTGGTGTGTCCCTCTAAAATTCGTACCATCGCGATTTGGCGCTGCAGCATTGACTGACCATAAAGACGGACGGTGCGTCTAAACTTCAATCACAGCTGTCAGTCATGACATCACATCCTGTTATTAAATCATCAAATAACTAATCAAAACCAAACTTCTTCTCCCTTCTTAAAAAACACACTCTCCAACAAAAAGCTGATGAAGAAGAATAGTAGAATAAAACAGAACACACGTCGTGCAATAGCAACTTTTAAAAAAAGACAAAACAGTTTTTCCTGATTTTGTAAACTTCACGTGTTCGCTGTGGATTCGTCCACAGTGTTGGAGAATAATGAGTTTTCCTGTGAGGACAAGAGCACAGCTACGTAAGGATTAATTGTTGCAGCAGGAGATGGCTTGTATTTTGGCACATGGACCACGCTGAGTCCTTTAGCACTAACACTGTATTCTGCACTTAACATAATGCATCTCAGTGGCATCTTTTCGTTGGAGCCTTTCTGCCTCGTGAACACCCTCTTATAAACTCCATGACCCCAGTTTGCGACAGTTACGGTGTCCTTTGAATTCAGCAATTTAAGGTTTAAATCTCGATTTATCAAGGGGTGTTGGTGCAGATTAAGGTTTATCCCTCCCCCTTTCTCCATTGTTCTCTATACCCCCCCCCGCCTTTGTCCCCCTTCCGATATTGATACAGCTCAGCTCCAGTGTGTATCGCCAGAGCTTCAATAGTAATCAATACTGATAAAAACAGCACTAACGAACTCTGCCTCGCTCCATTTTCTCACTCTCTCTGTTTCTCCATATAGCTCAGTTCAATACTCGTTTATTGGCATGAAAACTAACAATATTGCCAAAGCTTGAGCTGCAGTTTCTCTCTCTCTCTCTCTGATCAGTTTAGAATAATAGTCATTGACGGGATAGGTACCAATATAATTCACAGCAGAAGAGAAAGTGTTGATTGGGTAATTGTTAGACGCATAAAAAGATCATTCAGAGTGATTAAACTTGATTTACAGAGCAGATCCATCTCCTTCTCTAGGAGACCTCATATAAATCTGTGCTTCCTATCGGCAGTGATAATAAAAGAGTAATCAATCTTGTGCCCTTTGCATCTGTAAACACTGGCTTCACCTGATGAAACACTGATGAGGGCGTCCATTTTGGCTCTGCATGTCACATAATCATAAGCCAACACGCTCCAAATATGTGGTGTTTACGGTAAAACTCTGAGTCTGGTGGTGATATATAGTTATGTTTCTAGTTAATCTAAAAGGATCTATCTATCTCTAACCCTAACCCAAACTTCCACAAATCCACAGATAAAGGACAGAACAAAGCCGCTAACGTTAACCTGAACCCTGATATAGCAGCATCCAGGACGAGCCAATAACGATATTTGCAAGAGAAACATCTAGCCAGGTAATGACTTGCTAATTCTTGACCTCAGCAATCTAGCTAACGTTAGCAGCCTTCATTACAGGAGACAAACACACAGTTCAATCCCTTTCTTACACTTCTGCGTATGTGGTTTTGGAAAGATGATTAATAGAAGACACGACCTTCCAGTCTTTTTGTACACACCACTTTACACGAGTAGCACAATTACTGTGCTGCCTCCCGAAACTCCTAAACCGTGTAAACATTTTTTAAAACCAGATCTGAAGCATGATTCTGCAACTGTGTGACCTGCTTCTATCATTGTGTTAAAATAATAAACTGTTGAAAACACAGAATAGTTTACAGAAGTTGCAGTCAGAGAAATATTTACCTTAAAAAACCCAGTATCGTCTTTCCATCCAAGATTTATGAGAGATCCCATTCATGTAAAATAACAGAGCCGCTCTCTGTATTAATGAGGAGACAGCCACAGTATAGACTTACACTTAATATTTCATAAAGTTTTGTGAGGTGTGAGAATACATTTTGCTCACTTTATTAAGTGTGGTACAGCTGCCAGTCTGAGCAGCTGCTCATTAGCAGAGAAGCTGCTGCACTCACTGCGTCTGTTCAACTTCAGCTGAGGAAGAGGAAGAAGATGCAGTAACTGGGCAAAGAAGTGACAGATTTATTTCAGGTAATTAAAGAAAACAGCATGAAAAGCGAGAGTTCTGAGAGTTTGTTGTGTTCACCAGCATCTAACGACCATGAAATGAGAATCTCACAGACTGTCACGCTATCAAAACAGAAAACCGAGTGTTGTGCTCCTTCTCTCTTTTCCAGTGATGAGATGCTGATTGGCTGCAGAGAGGAGCTCCCCGGCTTCAGCTGCCGACAGAGAGGGTGACAGCGGCAGAGTGTTGACTGACAGCTGACTGTTTTCTGTATATTTTGATGTGCAGACAGGCTGCAGCAGGCGAAGTGTGCGAAACGCTAGCGGCAAAAACCACCGAAAAATTCAAGCGTTCGGTTTGAATGTTCTGAATAACTGACATTAGGAAACTTATATGCATTTTAGCAAAGTGTGTAGGCGTGTGAAGGCGGCATATTGAGGCTTTTTACCGTGACATATTGCATGTTAACACGACTCATTAACTTCTAGTAAAACCCATGAAAATCACTCTTAATAGACCAGAAATACGTCGTCAACAACAAATGTCAGGAAACTGCAAACCTTTGTTTCAGGTGCTGGGAGCACTGCTGCATTTGTGAAAAAAGAAGTTTAAAGCTTTTTGTATCTCTGCTATTTTCAGTACCAGGTCATTACCAAGTGAAACCATCAAACTGAACTGATTGAATTATTTGATTCCAACAAAAAGACGTAAATACAAATACTGCCCTGCTGTTTGGAAATGAGAGACAATATTAAAAAAGTCCAATGTGTTGTGGACCCGTCCAGTCCATATGAGGTCTGTGTCACTACCAGACTCCATTGACAAAAATGGCAATTTTACAGATCAGGATGCTGGTCTACTGCTGCCTTGATCTGTGGTGTTTGTTATTGTGTGGTATTTCTACTTCTTCAAAGTACTGTGGGAGAATCCTGAAACACCTAAAACTGCAACATTATTGATTATTGATGATTATTGTTTTTATCAGCACAGCTGCACCAGCCTCCATTCTCTCTCTCTCTCTCTTTTACTTATTTTGAAACCAATCTCTCTCTCTTTCTATCCATCCCTCAATCTCAGGACAGTTACCGTGGGCAACAAAGCATGAAACATGAAAGAGCTTCCCCTTGGTTTCCACGGCAACGGGAGCTGGGGCATTTCATAATTTTCTGCTCTGCTCGATGACAAAATGTATTGACCCACACATTCTCTCTCAGTAGCTTTTTTTTATATCCCTTTCCATTCCCTCCTTTTTTGTCTTTCCTTCTCTCCATCCATCCATCCATCCATCCATCCATCCATCCATTCTCCACCCTTTTCCTCCCTCCACAGTGACTCTCAAGCCTGGGGACAAGCTTCTATAATTCATCATTACTCCTCATAAGCTGCCCCCCTCCTCCTCTTTCTCCTCCTCCATCTCTTTTTTTAATCTCTTGTCTTCTGTCCCTTAGTCTTCATTCATTCTTTCCAATCCTCCATCTTTAATTTGTGTCCCTCTTTCTTTCTTTCTGTCTGTCACGTGTCCCCATCTCACCATTCAGCCCCGAAAGGGAAAGTGAACTGCGTCAAAATGGAGATTATTCAAGGTTAAAGGGTCAGTTCACCCAAAAACTGGAACCACGCATCCGTCAAGTTTCACTAAGAACAAGTCTTCCACGGTAACTGAGTGATGCTGAACTGTTCAGTTAAAAAGACTTAGAAGTTAAAAACCAGCGTTCATGTCTCATATCCAGGAAACTGTGAGAATATCAAGAATTATGCATGGAGTTTGGTGTGAGCACTTCCTGCTCCAAAAGCCGGGGATCATGGGTAATACACACGTTTCTGTCATGGCTGCAGTCGATTAGTAAAAAAAATCTCTTCCACTTTTCCTCGGCCTTGATGGAAAAAGTCACAAGGTGAAAGAAAGACACGGAGGAGAACTGATGAGGAATTAGGAAAAGAGAATAACCGCAATATTTAGAGAATCCGACTCAGAGCTGTAGGCTACAATTCAATAAGGTTTCCTGTCCAAGACTAATATAACAACATGAAAAGAATATACAAGTAAGTTGAGCCATTAAAATAATGATGAAAAAATTATAAATGTGTGTCACTTTAAACGCTGCTGCAAGGAACTGTGGGACGGCACTCTCTCCTTTCCTTTGGTAAAGGAAGGAAGGAAGGAAACACTGAAGCTCCTTTCCTTAACGTTTAGATAATTTGAGCCTCATAAATCCCCGAGTTTCATCTTCCTTTTTCTAATATTCAAGACATATTTTACGTTTTCTTACTATTTTTTCTGACTGCAGATATTTTTAATACTTCTCCTTTATTTCTGCCTGTGTTCAACTATAATCATTCTTCTCTGAAAACAGAGGTTTTAATGAGAGTTTCTGGTGTGTTTTTGTTACCCTGGAAAAAGCAGGAAAGGAGGAGAGAAGGAAGGAAGATGAAGGATGGGACAGGACAGGAAAGTGAGAAGGATAAAAAGTCAAAAGGAGAAGGAGTGAGAAGAGTGAGGAAGGAAGAGAGGGAGATGAATGGGAGGACAGAGAAGAAGGAAATGACATAAAAGTGGGAGGGGGAAAAGAAAGGGAGATGAGAGCATGAAAGGAAAGAAAAATGGGAAGATGAGCGAAGGATAAAGAGGGAAAGAGGAAGGAAAGGAGGGAAAGGGAGATAATGAAAAGGAAGAAAAGATTATTAATAATGTAAACTGCTCTCCCTCCCTTTTATTTATCCTTCTTTCTACATATCCATTATTTACTGATCTCTCCATCATCTTTCTTTCTCAACCTCTTTTTATCACTCTTTCTCTCGATCCCTCAATTTGGCTTCTTCTCTTTTAATATTACTTTATTTATCTTTCCATCTTTTTTCTTTCATTTCTTTAATTTCTCTTTCCCTTTTTCCCTCCAAACTTTCCCTCTCTTATTCCCTCCTTCTGTCTTTCCCCCACTCTTGTCTCCTTCCATCCTTCCTCCCTTCTCTTATCTTTGTCCTTTCCATCCTTTCCCCTTGTTCTCTCCTTCCTTCCTTTACTCTTTTCCTCCTATTTTTGATCCTCTCCTGTTTCCTTTCTTTTCCTCTCCTCCCTCTCCCTCCATCTTCCATCCTTGTTTCTCCACTGTTACGTCCTCCCTTTGTCTTCCCCCCTTCCCTCCTCTCTTTTTTCATTCCATCCATCCGTCCGTCCGTGCGTCCGTCCTGTATCACTCCCTCTTCATAATCAACTTTGGCTCCAACAATTACAGAAAATGAGAGAGAGAGAGAGAGAGAGAGAGAGAGAGAGAGAGAGAGAGAGAGAGGAAGAGGGAAGGGCGGGAAGATGATGTTGCTTGGAGACGGTTGCCGTGTAACCAGAGGGGAGGGGCAGAAGGGGAGGAGGGCGGAGGGACGGTCGCAGAGTCAAGTGAGGTGTTGCTATGACAACGCAGGTTTCATGCTGTCACTCTGCATGTGTGTGTGTGTGTGTGTGTGTGTGTGTGTGTTGCTGATTTTAGCACAGAGTGGGAGGGGCCCGGGATCAGAGGCATATGGAGAGGAATGCAACACCCACACACACACACACACACACACACACACACACACACAGACAAAGATGGGGAGAAAAATGCAACGTAACTAAAGTATTTCTGGCAGAGCAGCGACAGAGGGATTCAAATTAAACACTGCGTGATCTCTGATCTGTCGCCTCTATCATTAAAGGACCAGTTCACCAATAATTACAAAAGAACACACTGGCAGCTCTGTGAGTCTGTGCCCAGACACAGCAACACTTCATGCTAAATGCTAAGGGTCAAAATGCTAACATGCACAGAACACTCTTTGCAGATGTGATTCTGTGCATGTACAGGTGGCAGTTTTCAGGTGGTTGAGAGTAAATCGCTGCCCCAGGAGTTCAGGTACTGTATCTTAAGGTCTTGTTGTTTCAGTCTAGTCCTAAAACCACGATGCTAACATGGCTAAAAGGTGGCTAAAAAGTCTTGAAGTTGACTGTTACAAACTCAGAGCTTTAAAAAACCTTGTAGATTGTCACAAAGTTGAAAACGTCATTTATAAACATAAAACACTAGGAACCATTTTTCTACACAGTGTGTTCTTTCACTTTTGATCCTTTCAGTATATTTTGTATACTTACATATTTCTATTCAAATAAGGTTTTGGACAGTGCTTCCAGTTCTACTTCTTCAAATACAGCTGCAGGAGCCTGAATATGAACGGGGGTCTCTGGAGTCAAAGTGAGAGCTCGTACTCGTCACTGAGAGGTTTTAAGGCTCTATAAAAGACATCATACTACTTCATCCTTTGCTGCAGACAGAAGACAGTCTTTATTTATACAACCACAAGAGGGTGCTCATCAGGAGAATGTAAAAAATACTGTAAGCATCAGAACAAATGATGTAGGGTATCGTTTTTCTGCTGAGGACAGTCTGCAGCAACAGAATGAAATGTAATATCTGCTGGAGATGCACTGCAGCACTGTACTGCACCACACACACACACACACACACACACACTCATCTAGTCAGTGTGTAAATGTGTGTATGGACAAGGTTGAATACCTGCAGCTGTGTGCATATGCATGTGTCACTGACAAGCTCATATAAGCACACCTGATGCCGAGAAGCCGGGGTCGCTTCAGGACAGTCGGCTGCCTCTCTGCAGCGTTCACCTCTGTCTCAGTCTCTACGTTCAACTTTTATTAAATTATTATATTTTCTCAGCCGACGCTCGATGCTTTAAAATTCAAAGTGCTGAAGCTCCTGTGCAGAGTCAGATCTGTGTTTCCCTGCAGGAGGAGATTAGAGCAGACACGACCGGAGGAGACGCGACCAGAAACAGAAACAGGAAGCAGTTTGACACTGAAGCAGAAAATAACACCACCACCCTCATTCAGATTAAAAGGGCCTGTCACTTACTGAGCTGTACAGAGCCCGGCAGGCATCAGGAGAAACATTAGGAAAACTTGTTCACACAAATCACTACTTCAGATTTCAGAATGAATTCATTCGATCAACCATCTATAATTCATCTGTAAAACCGAGGGAAGCTGATAATTATCTGTAGGTTCATCACCACCAGAAACACCTTTTATTTAGCTATTAAAAAACATTGATTATAGCTGCTCAGGTACCAAAATTTACAACAAAAACCTGGAGATTTAATCAGGTATAACATGCCTGAAGGCTGTCAACCAACTTTCATTTCATGTAAGCATGATGGGTTCAAGTGTAAATGAATGCATCAAAAATATCTTTTTGTTTAACCAGAAATATCGCAATTTATCACTACCAGACTCCATTGACAAAAACAGCAATTTTACCTAGTAGAACACAGGAGCTGCTGCCTCAGTCTGTTAGTTTGTTTGTGTTATTGTGTGATACTTATGTAAAGGATCTGATTACTTCTTCCACCACTGAAAGTCACACAACAACACAGACTAACAGATGGAGGCAGTGGTATTCAGGCTAGCTCCTGTGTTCTGCTCAGTAAAATTCTTGTTTTTGTCAATGGACTCTGGTACATAAGGCCCAGATTCAGATATCTTTTAGCATGTAAATTCTATTTCAGGGTGGATTTCTCCTTCAATTTATTCCCATTTTCCAGTAAGTTGTTTTTGTCCTGAAGCCAAACCCATTAAAAACCATTACAACCGTCCCAGGATGGACCTCATTTGCGCACTGAATCATTTCACTTTAACTGTTCCCTGATGGCGACTCAGCACGTTGCTCAGGGGCACTTCAGCACTGACAGGGACTTAAACCCATTAAATTGGTCTGTCATCTCCATTATCAATACAAAACCTCTCGTCTGTTTCCCATGATTCCGTTCGCTTGGCGAGGTGCTGCCTCTGTGTTTAAGGCGTCTTTGTTGTGTTAATTCAAACTACAGGAGTAAAAATAGAAACCAGAGGCAGCCTGAGGGAGCAGCACACACGGCCAGGAAAACACTTAAATCAAGTGTGGAAATTGTTTTTTTAATAAAAAGGCTGAATAATAAGTAAAAAACAAATATAAGCTTTTTAGGAATCCAAATAAAAACAAAGCGTTCAGGGGGAAACAGTGAATGTGCTGAACAAACAGAGTCCGTTCTCCCAGAGGAACCTCCAGCCTGCCCTCAGGTGACCTCTGACCTTTGAACCCTCTAGTGAGGCATACACCTGATCCATCATATAGTAGATACAGATCCACTTCTCCACATTTTAAGACACTACTCACTCCCTCAGGTTAATTCTACATTGTTCAATAAAATTCAGTTTTTTTGTATCCTAGATTTATCTGATTTCTCTGAGCCTGCTGCACCCAAATACTCACTACAGCACCAAATGTGGATTAATCCGCCACCAAAAATAGTCCCTAACAAACTATATATGTGAGGTATTTTTGAAGATTTACAGTAGGAACCAGTGGGCTTAGAGCAGAAAGAGTAAGTCAGTCAGAAACTCGTTCTTCAATTAGGTGTTTTTGTTGCTTGAGGTTAACCATACTGTAGTTTAGAAAGATTTTTGAACATATTATAGGGTTTTTATGTCCAATATCAATGTTTATATCAAATTTAGTCTCACATTCCTGTTTCTAATAATTCAGACATATTTTACATGTCATTTTTTATTACTGCAAAGATATTTTCAGTACCTTTCCTTCCATTTCTGCCCGACTCTGTAGGAGAGGAAAATACTTACTACAGCACTAAACCTGGATTTATCCACCGCTGTAAATAGTCCCCAACATAGGCACTATTTCCTCCAGTTTGTGTTTGATTAAAAACTACAGTGAGCATCTGTTTTAGTAGATTACTGCGCCTTTGTTTAAAAATAAAAACATGCCAAATATTTGAGAGAAGTTTTTGAAGATTTATATTTTTAGTGCCCAGCTAAGGCGAATAAAGCTGGCCTTAGCTAACTATCTACGCCCGGTGAAAACAGATGGCCAAATCTAGCTATTTTCGCTATTCTCAGGCCGCACAGAAAAGGACTGCCAACCAAAATATGAAGATGTGGGCTCATAGCAAGAAACACCCTCTAAAGCCCATAGCTTAAATCAGAGGTATAACATTAGCTAAGTTAGCTAGCTAATGTTAGCACTCCACTGGCATCAAACTTCCTCTTCACAGTGAAAGCAAAATACTGCAGTAATACTATAACTGCAGTAATACTTGCATCTTTCTTGCAACAGCTGAAAATCCCTCATGAAAACAGAGATACTGTCTACAGAGGAAAGGCATCGATAAGATGAATCAATACTGTCACAACTCAGTGATGATCAACAATCAGCCAACCAGACGCCACAGAAAATATTAACCAAGTAAACCAAGTGTCTTTGAACGCAACATAAGTGCTGCATGTATCTGTGTTATGGCCTCAGGCGTCTGCACCAACACTATGAACATACAACACACAGTATGTACAGCAGAAACGTGTCCTATAGAGCAGAGGATATGATTTAGAGACGTGACCCGCTGAACACACAGCCCCGGTCCCGTCTATTTCCTGCAGCGTCCCTGTGGAAATGTCCAACGACACACGTCAGCTCTCAGTTTCAGCTCGTTTAAGCCCCGAAGAGCAACAAAGCCTCACAGCCTGACACCGAGGTCTCTGCGACCCCCTGCAGGAGGAGGGAAGAGGGAGAGAAGGTATTCATCTTTAAAAAACGCTGAGAGATCCAACAGGCTTCAAACGCAGCAGGAAGACAGATGCAGAAATCCTGCTGCCTAAAAACCAAAACCAAAAAACTTTTATTCCTCCAAGGTCACAGCTTTAACAGCTCTCTCTCTCTGAATAAATGTCCCAAATATCAGTTCAAAATATCAGCTTAAGTCTAAAATGCTGTTATTAGTTATTACTTTAATCTTAAAGAACTATGACTGCATCCTCCTCCAACCTTTTTTTCATGTCATCTTTCTACTGATGCTGTCTAATACAAGCACAAAAAGCAACAATTTCAATTAAAGAGGTCGATTTCTGGAACTTTTACTTTATAAGAATGGAAGGGATGCAGTTTCATTTTTAAAAAAGCCTTCAAACCCTTAAGAACCTCTTTAAAAAAATAATAATAATAATGTGGTCATTTAAGTATATTTTATGTGCATTCACGCTGGTATAACTTTAATTTAACCACATGTGCACATTGCTCTTGTTACATATTTTGCTTTGTCATTTCAAAATAGAAAAGAAACTGGGAAATGAAACATAATAAACATCTGAATAAACAACAGAACATGTCATTGTGTAATCCTGTGGAACGTCAGAGAGTGACAGACAAAACCCACCTCCTGAGAGGAGGAGAAACAGCACCACCTACTGCTGGACTGAGGTAAAAACATGAAGCTGCACCTGCTGTGTCTGTTGTCATGAGATTTTGTTTCACTGAATTCACTCCTTTTCTCTCCTCTCTCTGCTTTCCTTTCTCTTTCTTTGTCTTTCACCACCTCCTCTAAATGATCCTCATCACTCTTTCCACACCACACAGCCAAAAGTATCTGGACCTTCTGTCTGAGGCTGGACCATGATGCCACATTCACACACTACACTGCCACATACTAAACGCCTTTCCTCCTTCCTTCCTTCCTTCCTTCCTCTTCCCTAACAGTTAAATATCTCCTTCCAGTCCTCATTTTGCTCTTTGCTCTCTTCTTTTCTTTCCTTCTTTTGTCCTTTCTTTATTGCTTTCACTCTTTTTGCTTTCTTTCCTTCCTCTTTCCCTACTTCCTTCCTTTCCTTTCTTCCTGTCTTTCCTTCCTCCTTTCTTTGGTCCTTTTCATTCCTCTTATTTCTATTCTTTCCTTTTTTCTCTCTCTTTCCTTAAATTATTCCCTCCTTCCTCCCTATTTTTCTTTCCTTCCTTCCCTTTTTATTCCCTATCCAGTTCTTTCCATCCAGTCTTCCTTCTTTTCTCCTGCATCCATCTTTTCATTCCTCTTTTTTTCTTCTTTCCAACCAGTCCTCCTTTTTTCTCTTCCCTCATCTCTCTCTTGCTTTCTCTCTCTCTATTTCTTTAATCCTTCACTTTCTTACTTCCACTTGCCACTCTCTCATTCCCTCTCTCTATCTTTTGTCTCCCTTTCTTTCTCCATATCTCTCCTATCCAACCAATTACACACCCATCTCCTTCTTTTCCTCCCACTCTTTCTCTTCTCCCTCCTCACCACCTGTCTCTCTCCCTCTCTCTCTCTTTTCATCTCTCTCTCCGTCTCCCTCCATCATCCTCAGTAATTACCTCCTTCGTCTAAAACCTGAGAGGATTTGAAGCGACGGGAGACTCGTCTCGCCCTCGTTTGCTGCTCTTTTATCTTCTTCCTGCTTTCCTCTCGTTTTTCTTTCCCTCTCCTCCTCTTCGTTTCCCTGTTCCTCCCCAAACAAACTCTGCTTCAGTTACAACTTTATACACATGTAACCTTGTTTATGCCCGACTCATGTCTGCAGTTGTTGTGTGATCGCATTTCAGTCTTGAATCTGTTGCATCGCGTTCACTTTTGTCGCTTTTTAAATTTATTTATTCATGATTTTTCAGCTCAGATGTCAATGTATAAACAGTATCAGGAGAGATTAAACTTTGTTATGCTATGTTCAGACTTGAGTAGCAAAACCACACGATAAAAGCGATGTTAAAGCTTCCACCCGACTCAGAAAGGCTGAAGCGAATTACAAACTCTATCACAACTTCATTGCCAAGGATTTGCGTGCGTTTGGTTTTCAGACATTGTAATGCAGAAAAGTTACACATTATACCTTTAAAGTATCAAAACTAAACACTGTGCAGACTGGCTTCTGTCAGTGTTACACTACTGAAGATTACTGGATCATTATCAGTGATGTATTAATAATATAAGTGGTATTACATGCCTTAGGTTTGTAGTAAAGTATCTAAAAAGTGTATCTAATTACAGTATTTGAATAGGTTACTTTACACCACTGTGCATTAGTGGGAGTTTAACGCTGCAGGCTCTATCTTTGTTATAATCCTTAATGGAAAGATTAAGTGTCTGTCAGTATTCAAACCTCTGCTGGTAATGAGCGCTTACATGAGATCTTAGAGCTGAGTGTTAGAAGTACTAAATCCTGCTGTGGAATCTGATGGAAATTACATTCACGTACTCATGTTTTAAAGTGAACAGTTTTTTCAAAGTGTTGGGAGATATATTTTTGAATTTAGACAGAGCCAGGCTAGCTGTTTCCCCCCGCTTCCAGTCCTTATGCTAAGCTAAGCTAACAACATCCTGACTTCAGTCCTGACACAGACCAAAATGTTAACATCTCCTTTTAATCCTGTATTTTTATTTGATCTAATAAGTTTACATTTTACAAAGTGCAGTTTAAACACTGGTGGAAAAAGGTTTACTGTGCTACAAATAATTAAAAACACACAGCACCTCTCACTGTGTCGTTCTCAGAGCTCGTAAACAGGAACGGACTGGAACAATAATTAAGGCTGGGAATTTGAGTTCATCCCAGACCAGACCACTAAGACTATTTATACATTACTTTGAATTTAAATGGTAGAAATGTGTCTCAAACAGCAGATAAACCTAAGTTTATAAATTAATACAAGTATATATCTATATATCGCATTATAAATATGCCTTGTTTGTGTGGTTAAATTGAGCCTATAGGTTCCACTGTAGTTACCAAAGAACATATCTGTGTGGTAACACACCTGACATTGTTTGGATGTGATCAGGTGCTGATCCAGTACCTGCTCTTCCTCTCTCATCTGCATCACCTTCTTTCTTTTTCTCTCAATCTCCTCATCTTGTCCTGTATCTCCTCCCGTCTTTTCATTTTCCTCTGTGTCAGTGAAGAAAGTAAACACGGGGTCAAATATTTATATTCAAATGTTACCTGCCCCTGCTGGTAATATAAAATTATGCAGGGTTCATTTTAACATGCATCTCAGCACAAACTGAACTGAAACAAACGCATTTTATCTTTGGTTTAGAGTTTATCAGTCTGATATTAGATGGATAAGATTAACGTTAGCAGCTAGCTACCGTGCTAGCTAGCTAATGATGATTCACTCAAGTAGCCGGTATTATGATGGACGGCCACCGTTTTAAATAGCGCGACCGAACAGAGAAGCTGTTGGTCACATGATGTCTGAGGCTTAAACTACTAACACTCCGTTAGTAAAGGTTCCCTAATTACCTGTATCACGCTTCCTGTGCGGTTTGTTGACATCATCAAAGAACCGCCATGTTGGGTAAAGATTCTGCAGTAACGCCAAGATAGTTCACTCCACCCTCACACAAGCAGCGACGCAGGTGAGCGCGTCTGCCGTTTTTTCGAACCCAGTTTAGATGAAACCACGCCCACTTCCGTATGACGAAAGCCTCAACGGCTGCGTTCCCATGGAGACCGCACTCACCCGGGTCCGGGAAAGTACAACAGCTACAGTAGTTTGGAAAACAGCGATTTGATGACACTTTGATGAATTTACTGTTTATCAGACCACAAATATGACAAGAATTAACAAGCTAGCGTGCTACTTGTGAACTTTTTGGCATAACAGCAACTGAAGGGACAGAACAGTTTGTTGGTTTGGTGTTTTTAACCATTTTTGAAACATTCTTGAATTTGTTTTGGGAAGTGATTAAAAACTATGTACAAAATATGAGGTACAATATCTGTATTTTGAGGAGATGCAGGGAAAATTGTTCCAGATTATGCTATAGGATAACAGCAACACCTTCTTTAGGTACTTTCATTCAGTAGCTAAGTGATCAGTGTGTATGATTCTTTTCTGATAAGTAAAGCAAAAAAAGATGCCCTTTGACCCTGTAGTCTTGCCACTAAGTGAACTATCAAGACAAAAAATCAGTTTCAATAGAAGCCAAGAGGGTTGATGGGAAATGTGGTCTTCTGATGAGTCAGGAGAAATATTAGCTCTCACACTTTTTTCCCCATCAAGCTTTCATTGTGCCAAGGTAGCATTTTGTCAGGCAATGATACACCGGTGTTTAAAATGTAACACACAGCACTTTCATGTAATAAGTGGATTCTTCAGTTCATATTCTCCTTTTTCATCAGTTTGTACAGTACCTCTCTCTCTCTCTCTTTCTGTCACTGTCATTCTCGCTCACTCGTTTCCTGACACTCAGTCTTTCTCTCTCCCATCATTTCCCAGACAGTGGACAGTTGTGCAGCGTCAGGCTTTACATTTATAGTTTAGGTTTGATGGTGTATGTGTGTGTGGAGGGCAGACGATGCAGATGCAGGACTTCAAACCTCAGCAGCATTCACTAACATTGTTACAGCTCTGCCTTTCACCCTGCTGTGTTGAGACCTGAGTAAGACAATGGTAAGCTCATTAGGAAACATTCATGTCATAGTTTACCATTACAGGGAATAAAAACTGACCTTGACGTGATGGCTCAGTTCAAAGCAGTCATCCTTCCTAATCAGAAAGCAATCTTACGCCAGGCAGGTCAATACTAGCTTATTACAGACATGCTGATATTGCTGTAAAGGCCTATGTCAGCCAATTACAACAAAAATTTCAGAGTAGAAATTACATACTTTGTCCACAAGTCATGCAACATGCAACAGATTACGTTGGCAGCATTGACTGCAGTTGGTATCAAAAGCAGTTGGCAATATAAACAGGTTTTAATGGTCGTCTATAACCAGCTGTTAATATTAAAAGATCCCAGAAGCTGTTAGCAGTAGCCAGGTACACCATCCATGCCAAAAACATGGGGAAATATGGTTAAAAATACTAGAGTTATCCCTTAACAGCACTTAGCAGTAGAAGTTAGCTGTATCAATAGCAGTTAGCATTATCAACAAGTTTTAGCAGTATAACCAGCAGTTAGCAGTATCAACAGCCTTTATCGGCAGCAGCGGTGGTAGTAAAATGTTGGCAGTATAAACCAACAATTTAGAGTTTTAACAGCAGTTGATTCAACAGATGAATTAATAGCTGTTGGCAGCAGAGGTAAAAAGAAGTAAAATTAGCAGTATCAACAACAGCCACCATTGGCAGAAATTGTCAGTGGTAGATGGTAAAAGCAGTTAGTATCAACAGCCAGTTAGCAGTAACATTATTAATATCAGTTAGTGGCAGCAGTAGGCGTTAACAGTATCAACTAATTAGCAGTTAGAAACGCTTAAATCTAACCCTTGCTCTAAATGTATGCATCAACATCCTCAGTAATTGTCAGTGAAATGTCTTGGTCTGCACCAAAATGAACAACAACCACTGTTGCCATCACATGGCCTTGTCATTTAAAGGGTAAAAAATTCTGTTAAATGATGTACTTAATATTTACAGTATATGTCTGTATTACCACATTATCTTTCTGGCCATTGCAATGAAAAGCAGAACAAGCTGGAGTCATTAGAAAACAGTACTCTTGATTTGCTATTTACAGACCATTGCTATACCAGTTTAGGACATGCATAACTTTCATGAAGACCAACTCTGTGCTGCATGCAAACCTCTGAGAGCTACTGTATCTACAAAATAAATCTAAACAGATCTCCAGGGAGAAACGATATAGGCTACCTTTTCAAGAATTAAAACTCTTCTCTTCTGTTTCTGCTTTTGCCACCAAACCCCCTCTTGGCTCTCCTGCTAGCTACAGTAGCTAGCAAATATCCCAGCAGCTCGCTCGCTCGCTAAATAATTGAGCGGTGGTGCACTTGAGTGTCTTAACACTTCACTTCACCGTGGCCCCAATGGGACTGGCTTATTTTGGGCTGCTGCCTCTTCTCCACAAAGCTCTGCCCTCAAAATTCACAGTAATGAAATGCTAAACAATGCACTCAACTCTGCTCTGAGCTAACAACAATCAGCATTTTAGCATTTCAGTGATACAACTTTGGCTTTGGAACAGACGAGAAATTATGAGAGAAAATGGCCAATAAAGAAAAATAAACTAGATTTAATGGTGGAAACTGAGGCATAGACAAAGAGAGCTCCCTTTTGGATGTTTAGATCGTGATATGAACATCGAATCGCAACTGGAGTTGTGTTTTTGTTTTTTGTTCGAGGTGAAATGCGAGTGAACAAATAGGTCAAGTTATGAATTTTTCATTGTATTTACATTTTCTCCCCCTGTTCTGTTGGGGGTAGATGGTGATGGAATGAATGCAGGTGGGAAAACTGATTAAATGGATGAAATGTTGAATCTTAGCCCTGATCCAGGATTGTATAGCAACTACAGCTTTGTATTGACTATAACAGAAAAGACCTCTCTCTGTTGAAATAAATCATGTTTTGTACATATTTTTAACCTTCTTCTTGCATCAATGTCCAAGTTCTGGGAGATGACCATAAAGTCCTGGATCAGTACTAATGTGTATGCTATTTTATATTTGTGTTTTTTGCACCTTTTGTCATAAGTGCAGAGATTTTTGGTGTTCATTATGATGATTGTCTTCTTCTTCAGTATTAAATCAGCAGGCCTACTCTATCTCCTGAATATCAACATTTCAAGGCAAGAAAACAGCCTGACTTTCAGACCACAATGACATTTTTAATTCATCAAGAAAGATTAAAGGGATTAAAGAAATAATGTCCTCAAGCCACAGAAACTATTTTTCTCCAAAACAGAGTTCCACAAATGAAACAGAAACGTGTTTTTCCCCAATTAAGCACTGACATGATGAAAAGATGCTTCCTTTTTAACAGCACAGGCAGGAGGCTCACACAGTTCATCTGACCTAGTTCAGGTGTGTTTGATTCAAATCGTTCCCACAGCTCAAAGAACCGAGACAAAGCAAGGAACGGACCTTTTGTCCAAACATGGCTGATGTGTTTCTGTGAATCATCCAGGTGTTGGTAGTTACATTTATTTCTATTCTCAGGATCAGATAAAGCTAATACAGAAATTAATCATATTTCTCCAGCAGACATTAACAGACTTTTGTGTCTGTAACTACCCAAACTCAAACTAAGTGCAGGATGTTGGAGTTTTTTAAAACCATAAAACTAAATAAAGGTTAGGCTGAACAGTGTATATTACCCATGATTCCCTTCTCCTTCTGGAGCAGGAAGTGCTGTGGCTGTAACAAACACCAGATTCTGTTTCTAATTCTTGATATTTTCAAAGTTTCCTGGCTGGATACTGGAGATGAACGCTGGTTTTTAATTACTTTTAATGACACAGAGTGGGGGAATGAATCTCCCTGTTACAAGACAGTGAACCATCACAATGACTCTGAAGCTGAGATTCTAAGGTTATACAGGTACATAATGTTGCTTTCAGTTGCAAAAGCAGGCAAATGACTAAAAATAGTCAAATGTCAGGGAGGGTCTACGCTGATTCCGGTCATCTGTTCCTGTGAACAGACAAAGCAGGAGATGATGCAAACATCCTTTGAAAACATAAAGGATGCAGATGCTGGAACAGTAAATGGCTCCTTTATGCTCCAGTTGCTCCAGTGAACTGGTGTTACTGGTCTGCTCCCAGCAGCTGCAGCTAGCAGAAGAAGCAGCAGAGCCTCTCCGCTCTGTGTTTGCAGTATTTAACATGAATTCATGTTTGATTTAAAACGAGTTGCAAATTTATTCAGCTGCTGCTTCACATAAGTCTACTTGATAAGGAGAGAGAAGGGGGGTAGCATGCAGGTCTGGATTGCTCTACTTCTGAGGACCCTTGTGGAAAATTATACATTCCTCAACACCTGACCATCGCAACCGTATGTACTTAACCTTCACCTTTATCACTTCAACATAATAAAAGTTTAGAAGAGAATAAAGCTTTGGTTTGGACTGATGTTATGGTTGGACCTAGAAATCATGTTTGCATATTTATCAATCTACAGCAGGAAATAGAGAAACGTAATCCTGCCTGAGTTCAGTGTTTTATCAACATAAACAGGAACAACGTTTTTGTTTGTCCACAATAATGCTCATAGCAACTAAAACACTGTGTTTTATGACTGAGCACTCACAGCACTTGGTTAAGGTTAGAAACTCAACATGTTTACTTTATCAACAATTAACCAAAACCACACAAAATCGAACACCTCTGGTTTCTAATGTCAGAAACCTCCATCCACCATACAAGTGACTGAGGATAGAGCTAGGATTAGACATAATGAGATCTGGATTTAAATGAACCCAGAGTTAGTGGAGATTAAACTCAGGTTTACAGCAGGTTGGGTTTCCAACCATAAAACGAATCAGTTCTAACCTGTAGTTAAACCTGATTTTAAACATAAATTGAACTTAACATAACATCAGCTTAAACCTAATTCTAACCTTAAACTGATTCTAGTCCAACTCCAACCTTTACCTGCTGGCCACTTTATTAGGTACACCTGTTCAACTGCTCATTAACACAAATATCTAATCAGCCAATCACATGGCAGCAATTCAATGCATTTAAACATGTAGACATGCACCTTGTTGATGTTGACTCTATGCCATGAAGAATTAAGGCAGCACAGGAGGAAAAACAGGGTCCAACCCGGTACGAGCAAGATGTACTTAACCTAACTGAACCTCAACCCTAAAACTACCTCTAATCTTCACCTTAACCTGATCCTATCCTCAGCCATAACCGAACTCTAACCTTAACCTAACCCTAGTCTCAGCCTCAATCTAAACCATGACCCTTAAGCCTTAACGTCTTGTATGTGAACATCCTGAACATCTACAACAGAGGTAAAGGAGACAACCAGAACGACCACAAATATGGAAATTACCAGAATTTTCCTTTTACCTCCAACTCCAGTCTGATCCTAAAAACCAACTGCGTGTGCTCACAACAACCAAAAACGTCCTCACGCTGCAAACATCCTCCTCGCCTTCAGTCTGCAGGAAAAGTCAGACTTGTCCTCAGAGAGATGTAGAAGTGTAAAGAGCTGGAAATCACACACACACACACACACACACACACACACATGAATGATGGTGTGTGCCGACTGTCAGGTTGTCGCTCCATGAAGGGAACAACTGATAACGTGCACACAGGCCTGCACACACACAAACACACACACATTTCCAGCTTACTATAGTACAGTTAGAACACACACACTGCAGCACATAGGATTACACTACATTTAAAATGCACACAGCGTTTCACACACACCACACACACTGAGTGCACAGGTACAGGTGCTACAAGCATGATGAACTTGTAGCGCGCACACACACACACACACACACACACACACACACACACACACACACACACACGTACATCCTAGTATTATGATCAGCCAGATGCTGTGCAGCAGCAGCAGCAGCTTCTTACCGTTCTGAAGACAATGGAGACGCCTTCCATTCATTTACACTGGAGAGAATAAAACACACACACACACACCTTCACACACACCTCTCTCTCTCTCTCTCTTTCACTTGCTCGCCCTGTCTCCTCCTCCTCCCTCTTCTTCTACTGCCTCTTTCTCTGAGCCTGCCCTCCCTTTACTCCTTTTTCCTTCGCCCCCTTCCCTCTCTCTCTCTCTCTCTCACCTCCTCCCTTGCTTTGTCTACCTCTCTCGCCCAGCCACTCCCCCAACTCCTCCTCCTCCTCCCTCCTCCCCTCCCTCCCTCCATGCCTTTTCTTTCATTTAACCTCTGTCCTCCTTTCCTTCCTCTCAGTCCCCCCTCCCTGCCCCCCAACTCTCTCCCTCTCTCTCCCTCTTTCTTTGCCCCATTCTCCCCCCCCCTCTCTGGGTGTATTCTCCGTGGAGATGCATGGTTGCTTTCTTGACAGCATCTTCTCCACGTGTCTGCTTGTGTGAATGTATGTGTGTTTTCACTCCACTGCACACACTCGGCCTGTCAGTCACACTCAGCCATTCATGCACACACACACACACACACACACACACACACACCCGGCAGCGTACATGCACTCATCTGATTGCTCTCCGTTTGCTCGTCCTCTGCACACGTTCACATCTTCCTCTCATTAACTCGTCCTCCTTCTCTCTCTCTCTCTTTCTGTGCACACCTCCACCCCCTCTCTGTTTACACACCTTCCTCCTCTCTTTCCTCATGCAGCTCACGGCAGAGCAGCTGGCAGACTCGCAAATTTCACATTTTCTAGCGGCGACACACCCCTGAATGTACACACACACACACACACACACACACACACACCTTCAGTAACATGGGTGGGGTGCACGCTCCAGATTTATGCGTGCATCATTGTCACGTGCTCGTTAAAGATGTGTGCGGCAGGCGAATCAGCATGCACACACGCCGCCACAGTGACAGGTGTGGTTGAGAGTTTTGGACTGTAAGCCTCTGTGGTGTGACTGCAGACTGGAGACGCTGAGGCCTGTTCACAGGAAACGACTGCTGCTCTGCTGCAGGCGGAGAGGAGAAGAAAACCACTCCTTTTTCTTCTCTTCTTCTTCTCTGCTTTTCTGTCTGCTCATCATTTCTTTCTCTCTACTCGTCTGCATCCTTCTTTCTTCTACTTCCTCTCATCGTTTCCTTCCCTTCTGCACTTCTCTCCTTTCCTTCTCCTTCTTATCTTTTTGTTCATTTCTACCTTCTCTTTCTCTTTTCCTCTGCATCGCCTCTTTCCTCCTCCTCCTCTTTTCCTGCACTTACTTTTTCTACCTCCTTTCTGTTTGTCGCCTTTTTCATTTTCTTGTCGTCCTCACAGCTTCCTCTTACTCTCCTCTTTCTCTTTCTACCTCTTCCTGTTCTCCTTTTTCACTTCCTGATTTACTCCTCTACTTCCTCCTCACCAGTTTTCTTTGCTTCTTCCCTCTCTCCATCACCAGCTCTTCCCATGTCTCAGTCCATCTCCTCCTTTCTTTTCCTACCTCCTCCTTCACTTCACTTTTTTTCTGTCTGATCATTTTCTTCTCTCCCTCTTCACTTCCTTCACACCTCACTTCTCTCCTTTCCTGTTTTTATTCCTTCTCCTTTCATCCTCTGCTTCTATACTCTCTCCATCTCCTCCTCTTCTGCTGTAACGTTTCCCTCTCTCCTCTTTACTTATCTACCACTTCCTATTCTTTCTTTCTTTTCTTTCACTTCTCTTTTCCTTCTGTCATAACTTTAGCCTGTGATAACCTCTTCCTCTTTTTCTCCTGTGCTTTCTGTGCCTTCTCATTTCCTTCCTTCACTCTTTGTTTGCTTCCTGTGATCATCTCTTTATCTCTTTTCTGCAGCTTCTCTTTCCCTTCTCTACCTCCTCATTTCCTCCTTTCTTCCCTTCCTCCCTCTCTCCATCACCAGTTCATCACCCCGTCTCTTGTCTCCTCGTCTCCTTCACTTCCACTCTTCCTGTACTTTTGTTTACCTCCTCCTTTCCTTCTGTGTATTTTCCTTTCCTTTTGCACCTCATTTCCTTGTCTCCTTCTCTCTTGTGTCTTCCTCTCCTCCTTTACCTCCTTCTTTTATTTCCTCCTCTCTTTCACTGCTTCCTTCCTCTCTCTATCATCGGGCTCTTCTCTGTCCCCTGCACTCCCGTCTCTGCTACCTCTGTCTTTTTGTGTCTGCTCTTCTACGTCTTAAACTTCCTCTTTTCATCTCTGCAAAACCACTTCCTTATTTCCTCTGCCTTCTCAGTTTCTTCCTCTTTGCTCCTCCTTCATTTCATTCTCTACCATCTCTCCTTCCCCTCCATTGTTTCTCTTGTGCATCCTCTTCTCTTTTCTCCTCTAACACTCTCTTTTCTCTTCCAACCTCCTTCCTTCCTATTTCTTCCTCTCACCCGTCCTCTCCTCCACCTGTTTTTCTACTCTCCCTCTTTTCCATCTTTCTGACACTGCTCCTCTAACCTTTTTCTTCTATTGTCCTCCCTCCTCTTCTATCTCCACTGCTCCCTCTTTACTCTTTCTTCTTCTCTCACTTCTCCTCCTCTGTATCCTTGTTTCCTACCCCTGGAAGCTTTTCATGTGGTGGAGTAGCAAATAAAAGCGGAGGAAGGGAAGCGGAGGAAGGGAAGGAGGACGTAGTGAAGGAAAAGTGGTAACAGTAAGGTGATGGGAAGAAGCAGAGCAGGTGGAGGTAGGGAACAGTTAGGTCAGAGGTCAGAGGTCATCCAGGTACCCTGCCTACCTGCGGAGAGGTGACCAGGTCCCAGAGGAGCGCAGACAAAACAGAGGGCAAAGGTCACAGACATCTGGCACGCCAAACATCCCAGAGATGCTCTGACTCAAGATCAGCTGCTTCCTGTTTCCCTCATGTCGTCTCTTCATCGAGTCGGAAAACCTTTCACTTTTTATCACGAATGTCCTCTTAAGTCACCTGAAGTCTCGTCACACGTCAGTCATCATCAGTCACCTCCTTTAGGATTTTTTATGGAGTATAAAGTTTACTTCACAGCAGCAGCTGTGGAGGGTTTTTCTCTAAAGTGCATCTGTCTGAAGAAAACTAATAATGCCACCATCCAAAGGACTGCAGGTAATCTAGGTCCACAGGGACCCTGCACTTAAGGGAACATTCCTCTCCCACATGATTGACTGTAAAATGCACTCAGGTATTTCCAAAATATTTCTAAGTGGCACACAGAGTGGATGAGAAAAAAGTGATGGGTGCCGTGGGCTCGACTTCGTTTCCATGGTTTTCCCTGGAGGGGATGATCGGAGGTGTTTTGTCTCTCGGCTGTGTGTCCTTGAAGAGGGAATAAAAAAAACAAACAAACAAACAAAAAAAAACATCGGCTGTGATCCTCCAACATGTGGAGGAGCAGGAGGAGCAGGAGGAGCAGGAGGCTGGGTGTCTTCCAGCAGCTTCAGGCTGCAGAGACGAGCGGCTCTTGTTTCTCTGTCAGAGAGCGTCACTTCACTGCACTGACGTACACGGTCTTATCAGCTGAAAACACACTGAGTCAAACAGTCAGACAGTCAGACAGTCAGACAGGTAGACTCTCACTGAGGTAAATACATGAGCCATTTCAGTCAGTCAGTGACCTACACACAGTTAGACTGTATTTCCTCCAACATCCAAACACAAAGTCCAAGAAAGGTCAAGAAAATGATCTGAAAAAGTCTGTAGGTGATTAACAAACTCTTCTATTGGAGTGTTCTTGACTGATTTAAAGGCTGTGAATACAGATTTACTCAGTCTGATTACTTACTATTATTAATGGCCTCAGCATCATCAGCAGTTACTTTGTTATTAAAGGGAAAAACATAAATATGAATCATTTTTCAAGCCAAAAAAAGTCAAATATGTGCTTTTCTCTGCCTCATATCCTTGTAAACTGAAAATCTTTTAGGTTTGAACTGTAGATCAGACAAAGGACAGGACATCTAAAGAGATCAATATTTGGCTTTAATCACCATTTCTGACATTTGATTGACAATTAATTACGAGAATAGTGGGCAGATTAATTCATAATGAATCTAACCAATCACATGAAGCAGATTAGTTGAGTTTTAAGTATAAATAATAACTTTTACTTCACTCAACAGAGAGGGTTATAAAGAGAAACTTTCCTCTCTGCTTGAACAGATTAACTGTAATTACAGTAACATTACAGAGACAAACCAGCTTCAGAAAATATCTTCAGGTAACGACATAATTAAGTTTTCATGTTGAGCTAATTATCCTAAAAACTGCAGCTCTGAACGTTCACTCTGCACCTGGGACTCTTTTCTTTTACAGCACTTCAAATGCATTTCTTGTGTGAAAGGTGAACTACAGATAAAGACTTGCTTTGTTTTTTGAAACGGACTTTTCTCTAATCTTTTCTTGTTTCTTGTAAAATAACTGGACACTTTCAGCTCCTCTGATGAAAAGAAAATCTCTCTTCTGCTCATCAACATGTGACGAGCAGCTGTAAAGTCGGAGGTGAAAAATGTTGAGAGGCTGTTTTCAACCTTTCTCAGACTGCAACAACATCTTGCAAACAAACAGAATTTCAACTTTCTGTTATGTGTAATTCTCAACTTCTTTTTCTGCCCAGTGACGACAGTGTTGGTCCAGAAATTGTTGGAACTCCATTAATTAAATAAGGACTGAATCTGATGATTTTAAACTAATTCAGTCCTTCACAGTTAGAAATATGTCAAACAAGTATTAAATATATAAATATTATCATATATCAGTCATCTTTGATCTGCTAAAAAATATTTGATGGTTCGAGGTTGTAAAATGTAGGAATTTACTGTTCTTTTCTTTATCATATAAGATATTAAATTGAATATCTTTGGCTTTCCCCTGTTGGATGGATAAAACAAGTGAGTTAGTTGTGCTGGTCGGTCAGTAAATAGTCAGTGAAGTCAGAAAATAAATCAGAAAGTCAGTCAGTAAAGAAATCAGAGTCTGTTTGTCAAATTTAATATCAGCCTCATACAACACACTGAGCTGCACAGGACATGGATCACAGCTGATCTTCACACACTGATCGACTGCAGCGGATCAATACCCACAGATGGAAACCTCTGTAGGAATCCAGAGTCAGGCAATGCTCATTCTTTATAACAACTCTGACATTTTGCAGGGGACAAGTACACTTAAACAAATGTACAGACATGTTGTGTACAGTCATTTCCTCTCAGTCGATGCATCCGCAGGCTAATTATCTCTGTTTATACGAGTGTACAGATCAATAACAGGGCTTCAGACGCTAGCTGACGACAGCATTTGGCTAAAGGCAGGCGGGAAGGAAGGACTATTGACCTGCAAGAGTACATGCTACAGCTGGCATGAAGCTTGCTTGACATCTAATTTCCCTGTCAACTGCGGAAGGCCTGGCAAGTCAGTAGGCTAACAAGCTGAGAGATTTAATCCTTGTGGGAAGCTGCAGTAGCTCCTGGCTACAGATTAGCTCCCTTGCTAGCTGATAAACTCATTTTTCATAGGGAACCTTGTTTGTTTAAATGGATTCAAACTCCCTTAAAGGCAGAAACACTGGAAGCAGAAGCATGGGAACACACACACACTAAATCACGACTATTCACGGCCCCCATTTCCACCTCATCCATCCATCCTTTCTATTAGCTGCCGGCTACAGATTAGCTGCATTGTTAGCAGGTAAAACCATTTAATAAAAGCCCCTCTCTTTAAACTGACTGTAAATGAAGTGAAGCTGGAAGGAGAAGGAGCTAAAACAGGCAACAATCCGCTTTTTATCTACTTTTAATTCCCAGTTTCACCTCCGGTTCTGTCCTGTCATTCACTCCTGAGCTACAGATTAGCTAATGAGCAAGACAGTGAGTCTGTGTGGGTCAGATCAGTCAGTTAAGAAGAAGACAAGACGTCAAAATTAGTCACATAAAGGGGTTCAAAGGTGTTGTGGTCTGAAGTTGACCCCTGTGCTCCGGGTGGTACTTCCTGTTTTCTGTACTTCCTGCTTCCCGTGCCGCCTCAGCAGGTTTTCAAAGCTCGATAGCACCGTGTTTGTAATTCCAGTCAGGGTTGTTGAAAATCCAGTTTTATCCAGCGGGCCGAGAGACAAAAGTGCTGATGTGTGTTTTCCTGAAGTGTGAATGAGTTTGATCTGAGTTTCTCTCTGCAGACCTGAGCGCCTCCTCCTGCCACCTCCTCCTTTTTCTCACTCGCTAAGACTTTAATCGAATTATCCCTCACTCGCTCAGCTTTGCCTCCCTTGACCTCGGGCAGGTTGAAGCTGCTAACGTGACTCTGAGCTCTCCTCCCATCGTGACATAACATGACAATGTGTTGGATTCAAACACTGACTTGGTTTAATTTGTAAAAATCACCCCACTCAACTCAACTTACTATTTTTTTCCAAATCTTTTGATTGTGACTGATCATTTTAAGTGTTCACCACTACATTAAACACAGCCCATGCTTTAAGTAAAAATATGAAATATTATTACTCATCTTTTAAAGCAACAGATTGTAATTTTTGCTGAGCAGCAGCGCCCTCTGCAGCCAGGAGTGGTAATTACTTCTGTTGGGCTCAGAGTCCAAGACACAGAAAACAAAGTCAATCAATCTCTTGACTGGAGCTCTGACTAATATACACCAAAAATGGTGTATATTACCCATAATCCCCGGCTCCTGGAGCAGGAAGTGTTGTGGCTGTAACAAACACACCAAACTCTGTTTCTAACTCTTGATCTTTCCGTCAGTTTCCTGGATATCAGAGATGAACTCTGGTTTTTAATGCCTTCTCAGTCTTTTTAACTGATGTTAATTGCGACAGAGAATCCATTCTCCCTGTTACAAGTCACTGAACCGTCGCAATGATTCTGAAGATGAGATTTTAGAGGTTAAATCATTACATTATTTTGCCTTAATTTCATATATCAGGACTTTTTCGATTTACTTCAATAGGGGACCAATGGGATCAGTGGGTCGAGACTTGAGATCACTACTTCGTCTAGAGCTGCCAACAGGACACAAACATTTTAACTGTTTGTGTTGCATTTCCAAAACACAGAAATGTCTTGTGAACTGTCCTCTCCTTGCTTTCTCTTTCTTAATGTTTTCATGTCCAACTGAAACTGTCCTCCTGTAAAAAAAAAAAAAAAAAAAAAAAAAGACATCCTACGTCGCTTGTGTAGCAGTTTATAGATTGGTGCAGGAATAAGTCGTAAAACCAGGAAGTAAATTAGCATGTTAGCACATCCTGTTCCCTCGTCCCAAAGAAATAAGGTCTGTGGTTTAATACAAGCTCAAGACATTTTCACGTTTGTTTCTTTCACAGGCAATTTTAGCCGAAACTACGATCTATCCCTAAACCTCCCTGGGTACTTTTTATGCCTAAACCTTGCTCTTGTGGGTCGTATCTGAGGGTAAGAACCTGTAAGATCGTTTAGGTTGGAGGGTTTGATCGTCCGACTGACCGTAAACGTCTTGACAAGAATAAACCAGGCAGCTCCATGAACGATTTCTTTAGAATCATAGGAGTTTTTAATCTTAATCTTCATCATTCACCACCATCATCATCATCCTCATCAGCTACCATTGTCATAGTCATCATCATGACAACATCATCAGCATCATCACAGCTGTTAATCATCACACAGAAACAATCATCACCTCCATCATCATCATCATCATCATCATCATCAGGTACATTCTCATTGTTTTCAGTGGATAATAGATTTCTTTTGTATTTCATACTTTTTATAGTATATTGTATATCATCCATGGTCAATCTCTTTTTTTAAATAATTTACATAAGAATAAAGTCAACAGACTGAAGAATGAACTATCTGTATATTTACATCATGAGACACAGAGAAAGAGATAATCGAGAAGAAAACAGCAAATGACTGGAAATCAAAGAAAACAGCGGAGGATAAAGAAGAGGAGGAGAAGCAGCACGAGGAGAGAGAGAGAGGAGGGGAGGGAGGGAGGGAGGGCGATCAACAGGGAAGCCTCTGTGTGTGTGTGTGTGTGTGTGTGTGTGTGTGTGTGCACGTGAAGCTACTGAGGTCGTCTCTCGTCTCAATGACGACAACGACCTCCCACCCAAAACCTCTGTTCTGTTTCGTCACCATAGCAGCAGAGTGTGATGACATCCTGACTGCTGCCACGGTAACCGGTAACAGAGTCGCCCTGTGTCCGTCCATTACCTGCCTGTAAAATCAGATGTGTCTAACCTGGGAGTTTTTGAAGAATTTGTGTTTAGAAAAGGAAACAAAGATGAGACTGAATCATAGTGTTTTTGTAAGTGTGTCAGATTTATGGTCCGTAGTTTCCTTCTCCTTTATGTGTCCCATGAACGCAACATATTGGGATGATAAAGAAGGGAAAGACTGAATTAATAAAAAAAACAAATCCCACTTTTTCAACCTCTAAACTCTGTGTGTGTCTAAGGTCCAGCTCATATAAAGTCAGGGAAGAAACAACCTCAAGATACATTTGCTAACTAAGCTAATACTTAACTGGTGGCCCTTTTATAAGCTAAAGTAAATGAATAAACTTTTCAATATAAGAGCCAAAACAGGATCCTTCTCTAATGTTAAACCAAGTTCTGAGTGTCTAAACATCAACATAAAGTTTTATAGTGCTGATACTGTGCTAAAGAGTGGATATGGTGACAGAAAAATCCAAAAAAGTCATCAGCAAATGTCCTGCAGATACGTTCAGTGGTAGCATTTTGTGACTTTATTATTATTATTAGAACTGGTTTTCTTTTAGAGCAGTGGTCCGGGTCACAGACCTGAACCAGGCCCGAAAATAAATAATTTGACGATTGGAGTCTGCAGGGAGTTTTATTTTGAAAAATAACCAGAATCACATCCGCCTGTGCCTCTTGACACAGACCTGTCTCTGTCATGGTTGTGATGCCCGAAAAATGAAGCCCACAAGCTAAAATGAGGAAAAGACAAAATGTCTCTGGAGAGCTGTGGGAAATACCAGGAGTCTTTATTGCGACAGGTGATTCACCCACTCCAAGCCCAAAACTATATTCAAGTCATTTTGAAGTCAGCTGCTGCAGGTAACAGCCTACACACTGTGTGACAGATTTTGAAAGAAATTCTACGCTAATGGATTTTGGTAATAATGATCCATTCAGCTCACCAACGAATCAAAATAAGCCAGTAACTCCAGAGATGATAGTTTGCATCTGTCAGAATTAATCGTTAAACCATAATCAGGCTCTTCAGACCGCACTTTGTTCAACAGTTCATAAAATACACATCCAATAATAAGCAATCACCTCCATTTGTTCCATTGACTGATGTTAATCTACTCAACAAGTCTAAATATTTAACCTTTTTGGATGTAAAAGAGGAAAGAGGATGATTATATTACAGGGATACAACACACCTGCTGCCCACCTGTCACCTGCCACATGGTGGAACATAAACACACAGCTCCTCAACAACTCAAGGAATCATAAACCAACCCAACGTTCAGCCACGTGTGAATGTGTGAGTATAAACTGTAGGGTGCTGACCTTGGAGCCTCATCAAAGAACGTTTTTGTATTCTTACTTTTTCCACAGGTTTGCTCGTTCATTTTCCAATTACACTCAACACCTTTGTTAGACCCAAAGAATTCACACTCTCTGTTTTGATAAGAACTAAATAACGTTTGCTTGTTTTCAAGAAAACTCCACAGAGCACCTTTAAGCACAAATAAAGAATCATAAAGTGGTTCTTTCATGAGATGTACTGCGTCTGTATTTGTGTTGACAGCTCTTAAGGGTTTTGATTTTCATATGCTAAGATTTAATGAGGATATTTATGCAAAAAGGCATTTGACATGTCAGTGTGCATTCTCAAATTTCCTTTATTTCTATGTCTTTGTGTTTGAAAAGTGAAATGAAGAATCTGCCCTCCTTTATGTCAGATAAAACGAACAGAGCTGAAGCTGCAAAGGAAACTGGGTCACAGCAGCACTGACGAACAGAAGTTTGGCTGCGGAGATACAACAAGGTAATGAAGGCTACAGATGAATTACCCAACGCCGAACTGGTTTATTACGCCAAGTTGATGAACACCAATGTGACAACTTCAGCTCCCCGCTCCCGAAGTATACACCCCTGACTTTACAACATGACTCATCTGCCATCCTGTGTGCAGGAAAGTAGTTATATAATCACCACAGAGACCTGCAGAGCCTGCCTGTCTATCTGTCTGTCTGTCTACAGATGTGAGGTGACAACTCGTAATGAGCTGCACTGAAAAAGTGCAGAGGAGGAGATGGTCTCCAGACGAGCAAAACAATAGGAAAAATAAAACAAGCAACAAGCAAAAATGAATCTTTTCTGAAATCTAAATCTTGCAAAAGATAAAAGACAAAAATAAAACTATACAGCGTAAGTCTCTTATACAATAATGTATGGATTTATACAGTGATGCTTGGAGAAGACAGAGTATAATGCAGGTCTGTGAAAACTCTACGATCAGTTCAAGACGTGTACAGATCAATACAGATATGTACTGATCCCAGCCAATTAATCAGGCTGTTAGAGAACATTATAATCGTCTCTTAATTTTGTGGTTATGAAGAAGTTTTCCAATGTCAGTTTGAGTGTTGATGTCCAGCTTTGTAGTAGTTAATGGATCCCTGCATGACCCCTGCTTATTAGTGCAGAATGCTGGTGTGTGTGTGTGCATGTGTGTTTACTGTGTGTTTGATAGTGATAGTTTAGCACCAGTGAGTCTTAAGTAAATGAGCAAAAATATCAGAGAAAACTATCGGCTCACTACAGGAGAGTTAGCACTATGAATCTAGATTTATTAGAGTGCTACATAGCATGTAAGGAAGAAGCTAATGTCAGCCTGTAGGACTGCAACAATTTACTTAAAAATGTATTAAGTAATACTCTTTAACACTGTTAAAAGGATGCTAATACTGCTAAAACCACTGAGAATCAACACCCCACTTTGCAGCTCTGCACAACTTTCAGCTCCTTTGACAAAATCTAAAACACAAAGCTTTTTATAAAACATGAACAGCCTCTAAAAGTACAGAAGCCGCACTAATACAACATAACTGTACGCTAGCAGCCTTGGACGAAATGGCAGAGCACTGACTCACACTTTTCAGGAATACAAAAATGCCCATGAACATGTTCAGAAATCAGGTTTTTCAGTATCAAAGTAATCCAGGGATAGTTTATTCGAATCTGGCATATTTAATTTTCCAAAGTAGCTCATAGCGTACCTCACTGAATTCACAGCAGCATTATACTTCTGTTTGTTGTAAAAGTTCACATTCGTTCATATGTGAAGACTTCTAATGTTTAATATAACTTTAACCAAAATAATTTATCCAAAACAAATACATTGGGCTAATTTGCGGTGACATGTTCTGGGCTGTGGTTGGGACTTTTTGTTGGTCAAATCTGGCAACACTGCCCTGAAACTGGTACATCTACTACAGCAAATAATAATGTTGTCCTAGTTATTCCTGCAACAAGTTGTAGTAGAAATTACTTAATACAGATTTAAGTGCCCTACTGTTATTGTTAATGTACTGCCAGCAACAAAAAACAGTGACAATGCTTTCTAAACTAGCATTCAAAGCTAAATGCTAACAGAACTACAGAACTAGAACTACAGTACCATACAGCGCTAACTGTTACTAATATTCAGTAAAGCTTATGTGATGCTAGCCGTGATTAGCACTAAAACAGTAGCTCCTGAATGATTTTATCTTAAAACAAACCATTTGGTCCTAACATATGTCCCTGCACACAGAGAGAGCGTCAACTAATGGATGTTTAACAGTGTTTTTAGCTACATACACATGCTAATAGATGCTGATTCAGAGGTTAATATTTTGTTAAGCGAGCTAACAGTGCAAAACGTCCACTATCTAAAGTTGCTAACTATCTAAGAAGAGAATCGTTCCAAAGCTTCTTCTGACTTCAATTTTAAATCCATTTTTTAAAAAATACACACAATGGATTGTCACCACATCATTTTCAAGTCAAACTTTATCTGTCATAGCTATTAAAATAAAAGTGCTTCATGATCATCAGGTCAATCAAACAGGAAACTTAAGATATTTTATAATCTGGTTACTCGACTATTCAGTAATGCTAAAAGAGGCCAAAGCAAAGTAATAAGATATTACTTATTTTCTTGGGTTAAGATTGCTGCTAACACGACTGATGGACTAACGCGGATTTGGGTTCATTTGCAGCATGTCATTTGGCTGTAGTGCAGAGTGTGTGTTAGAGAATATATTCATATAAACTATGGCACATTAAAGTCACATCTTGTCAAACATTATATCATTTCTCTGCACGCTGAGACGACAGGACGATTACCGCTACAAGAACACGACATTTTGATCCGCTCTCACCTCTTCACTGCAGGAAATACCTCACATCATTTGGGTTTCTATTAATCACCATAGTTTCACTGACAGCTAGCACTTAATGTGACGGAAAGAGGCTCGTAATGAGGATGTAAAACTGACAGACTATCACTGATGACAGATGTTAAAAAAAAGAAGACTGTGACTATAAACTTGGATTCTTCTGTTAGGATCTCGTGTTTATGTCTGATTAAAGAAAAAGAAAAAGTCCTGTTTGTAGCTCATTTATGGCCTTTTGTTTTCATTTATGATCTGATTTTCAAATCAAGCTGTACTGAGAGACAAAGAGGAGGTAAAGAGACATTAATAATGGCTGGAGAGAGAGACAAGACAGAGACTGTCTGAAATCACTCATGTACTGTTCACTATATAAAAAACATTCAGTGTTTCATAGTGTTCAGACACACGTCTTCTTGAATGTTTTTTTTATCGACATAAAATTCAGTTAATTTCTGTGTGTTACCGTTAGTGCCCATGTTCACTAAAATTAAAAAAACCTATAGTTTGTAAAACAGTAGTCATCAATACTTCGTCAGATCATGTGACCAGAGGAGAGTTGACCAACAAGACGAGCAAAAAGTTAAAGCTCCTGTTTGGTAATATTTCAGATTTAAACCCAACGCTCAGAGAACCTGATAACATTAATGATTACATCTGAAAACTGAAGGTGGCAGCATCTGTAATCTACACACACAACATATTCACAACACTTCTTTCCATGTAAATATTAATAGACTTCTACTTGTGGTACTTTTACTTCAGGTGTAATGTTTCCTATTTCATTCCACTTGAGAAATTGAGGAGTTCACTCATGCATAAACTTCACACTCAGATAAAATGGAAGGTAAATATAGTGAACAGAGTGATTTCAGGCAGCTAAAGAGAAAGCAGGAGTGTGTGTTTTCCCATCATAACATCAGATGAGAGGGACGGCGACACACACTCTGCTGCATCAGTTAACAGAGATATCTCATTGTAACTTGGTCAGCAGTGCTTTGTTGAGTGATACCATCACTGTTCATTTAACTGTTTCCAGTTAAATGAGCTCCTCAGAGTGATGCAAACTTTCAATGAGTAATTCACTGATAATGATATGTGCCAGTAACAGCACCATCATCTGTTTATTTCCGAACCAGAAGCTTCATGATGATGCAGAGGCCAAAAACAACGTTATGGGAAAGAGCTGTGATCAGGGAGTCGGCATGAGTGACACCATTAATGTCTCATTTTTGCAGGAAATCAGTTTGACTGATGATGAAAAGCAAAGAGGAGAAATAAAAAAAGCTGTTTGATTGATTATGTTTCAAAATAAAATATCCCTTTTTCTGAATCCTGATCATTAAAGATTCATAAGTTCTGTTTTAATAGAGATAGATAGAATTCCACTTTTTCAAGTTTTATTTTTCTCCTCAAACGCAGGAAAACGTGACTCGACTCATGTTGTGAACCTTCATGTTACGTGTCATCGAGCTGCATATAAAACTTTGGATCAGTAATCGGCCTCCTCGTCACTCACAGTTTAACCACAGTCTGAATCCCTCACACTCAATATGAGTTTACGTACACAGGGAGAAACGAACGTATTGCTTGTTTTTCTTAAAATTTACACGGCGCGAGAAGAAGCTGAAGACAAAATGTTGCAGGATCATTATGAGGAAAACTGAGCTGAGACTGTACAGCTGAGGATGACTGGATGACGTCGTCAGATATTTTTGCTCATACAGCATACAGCGTTTTTCTGCTCACAAAACATTACATCTGCTCGAGGGTTTGGGCGTCAGAGACTTATTTTCTTTAACTTGGCACCGTGACAGGAGGATAATACCTCCCTCCATCTTACTTGGCAATGAGACAGAGAGAATTTTCTTTTTCATCTTCCCTACGATTTACTTGGCACTGAAACAGAAGGACGCCTGTCTTTCTATCTTTCTTTCTTTCTTTCCTTCCTTCCCCCTTTTTTGTCTGTCTTTCTGGAAGGGAAGCAGGGAGGAGAGGAAAAAGAGGAGGAGCAGGAGTCAAAGCTACAGAGTTAAACACAGAGGAGATGAATGACAGCGTAAAGGAAACAGAGGATGAGAAAAGACACAAAGAGCTCCACGGTTTGTCTTCTGTCATTCCCTTCATCACCGCCTCCATCAGCTTCCTCTCTCTCAGAGGGAAGTCACTGAGTGTGTTTACATGCACTGTAGTGATTAAGGCAGCATCTTCACTTCTTAAAACCCAAATATCAGATTTTGTCTTTGGGGGATCATACATACAGACCAGGCTTCAGTACTTCTCTTTATTACTGTACTTCTTTACCAGACCAAACCACCTGTTGCAACAATATTCAGCTTTCCTACCTGTTAAAATTCCCACAAGATGTTATTTTTTGTTCACATCAACAGCCGCTGAGTCTATGGATCAAACTGCGGTGATGACAAAAGACCAAGAATCAAAAACAAAAGGTGGATTTTAAGAGTTAGTCCTTGATTAGACTCACAGAGTAACATACAGAACCACAATGCAGCTACACGTCAGGTGACGTCGGACTTCCAGCTGGTGAATCAAAATGTTTTCTTCTTGATAACAAGTTTTGACTGTCATATCATATCAAGACTTAGAGAGCGATACATTTTGTCTTGTTCTCACAGCCCGTTACGATTAGACATGGCGGTTTCTAATTCCTCATTCCACCTTAACTCGCCCCAGGCTTCCTTCCTTTGCCAAAATTAATAATCTTTGGCGCCAGTAAGTCTGTGGGGTACGAAAATATCATGCTGATGTTGTACTGTCTGTCTCATTAAACAGCACCTGGTCTGCATGTGAGATGATCTTTATGAAGCAGATAGGTTAAACCAGCTACACGGAACCATGATGCCTTAAAGCCGATCACTCCTATCGATCAGAGCACCGGTGTGCATGTAAACACACTCACACTGAACGTCGTCCAGATTTCACTGATGTCCTTTTATTGTCTCTGAGGACTCTTGCAACTGCTGTGCATGTGTGTGTGTGTGTGTGTGTGTGTGTGTGTGTGTGTGTGTGCACTGTACACATTAGGCACCAGGGTTCTCCCTATAACTGTAAACGGGGGGAAGCACTTCAAGTGTTTTTCTTTCTCCGTCACTTTGCCAAAAATAGAGAAAACTTTCCTGAGCGTGAGCTGCAGAGACTCTGCAGGTCTGACCGCTGCTTCACCTTCAGCTTAACTCCGTCTCTGACCCTGACTGAGCACCAACTTTTATCATTATTCACCTGCTTTAAAGCACAACATGACGCAGAATCCTGCTTTAGTTCATTTTGCTTTTTGCGACCTTTACACCAAACTTTGTTCTCATTTCTGGTAATTTAATGTCACCTTGTTCACACTGCAGAACAAAAACATAAACTTTCCCTGATGTACTTCAGCACAGTCTGGCAAATGTATGCACTTCTGATTCACACTTAATGCAGTGTTGTATTTGGGTGCAAAGAGACTGATGAAATAAGAAGAGAACCAGTTATAAGGAGAACCCTGGTTGCATTATGTAGGGATGATAATGACTCTACAAAAGACAGAGCAGGAGACCAAACTCATGACCCCAGTGGCTGGTTATTGAAGCCACTTTCCACCAGCTGACCAGGTGGTGTTTACAGAAGAGGACCTCCATGTGACACCTGGTTCCCTGCCGGAGTGGCTCGGACAGTTCATGATTAACTCTTTCAGGGTTATGTTCCACCTAGACCAGAGGAGTCCTCTTCAGTCCTTCATCCTCAAGAGTTTCGGTGTTATGTGGTGAAGGACATGCTGCACGCTCCAGAGCTCTGCGTAGACAGAGTTGGGGACATCGCAGCTGTCACGTGCCCCATGAGCGCCGCCTGCATGTTTTAATGCAATCGTTGTGATGCTGTGAACCACCCTGGAGCATGTTTGCCGGACTCTGTCTACCTCAGGCTCTGGCCACAGCATCATCAGGAAACAGCAGGGTCATGGCTTCATGCTCGGACAGGGAGAATAAACTGTTAGAGTCCCCGATCAGACCCAAACAAGGAGACGAGGGGAGAGACGAGGTCTGAGTTTGTTCTCAGACGGAGGTCAGAGACCATCCGGGCTTGTTTGCATTATGCACAAAAAAACTGCAGACTCACTGCTGACGTTCAGCTGAGTCACTGCATCCTGCTGAGTGAAGCAGCCGAAGCAGGTGTGAGCGTCTCCAGGTAGGTCAGACTGTGGTGGTGATGATCAGTCCTGTTGATTTAAAGCTGCAACGCAACTTTTTACTGTCCAACCCAGGGTGTCATTTTCTAATCTTTAAGAAAATTTGTTGCCAGGTTTAAAAGAAAAAAGAAAAAACCCCATAAACGTTGGATCAGAGTTGCAGAGTTGCAAAGCCAGCTTCGTCATTTTCTTTTAAAGGTTGAGTTTTCTTAGTTTGCACAAGAATTAGTTGAAGTTGTCCATTTTACGAGTCTGTCAGCCTCAGATTTTCTCAACAAACAAGCTTTAAATCTGAAACCTTGTTCATGAAGAAACCCTGGATTCCCTCCTTTTTGTTTAAATTTCTGACGTGACCGGTGTCATTGAGAGTTTTCTTGCTGTTTTGTGATTAAAGGGCAAAAAAAGAAGGAAAAAAAAGACAGAGACAGCCATGAAGGAGGGAGGAAGGGTGGGGTGGGGGGGGTTGTGATCACCCCTCGATTTACCAGGGAGACTCGGGCAGGGCGGGGGGAGTGTCTCGCGGTCGCCCCTGGTTACCTAGAAGAGGGGCTACTGCACTCGGAGGCGGGGCAACAGAACTGATGGGCGATGTCGTCATCTTCCTCCTCTCTGAGAGACAGACAGACAAACAGACAGATAGAGAGGAAGGGAAACAAGAGAGGGAGAGCAGAAGAAGAAATGGACAGAGGATCAAAGAGGAAGTGAGAAAAAGAGGACAGAAAAGAGGAGCAGTCTGGTAACGAGTGTTTGAATTTAAAGCTGCAGTACTGCAGTCGGCCACCAGATGTCAGTGTTCTCTCATCTCTAACTGCAGGAGTGACCTCCTGAGTTTAACTTTTCCCTGACGGAGGTGAAGCAGCATTCTCTCATCACCTCGGGACACAATTAATCTCCAAAATTATAAACTTTACACAGAGTCAAAGGCGACCAAACTCACATCTGAATATTCTCCTTCAGGGGAGAGGACAGAGAGGGAGGAATGGATGATGAATGAATGATGGGAGTAAAGGAGGCGAGGTGACAAGGAAGCCAAGCCTTTTGTAGGTTCGAGATAGCGGCCGGTGCCAATACACATTAATGCAAATGAAATACAGATAAAAAGTGCAAATTAGCACGATAATCACCGCGGCTTTTTAAAGCGGGGCTGTAATCCATCACTTTGATCCCATTCAGCAGTTTTATGTTTCCTTGTTTCATTTTAAATCATCTAATGGTTCGAAAATGGGGCAACTGACAATAATTCATCCATCTGAGGAGAGTTTAAGGTGGGGAGAACGTGTAGGTGCAAAATTTATTTTTGTCACATCATCTAAATGTTGTATTAAACACTTGCTGTGTACGGTTTACTGCAGAGGTCACTTGCAACAATCAGTCTGATCTCAGATTTCAGGACAGGGTTAGGGTTAGGTCTTTATGGACCTGAGCTGGGTCTGTCCACATTAAATTGGGTTTGGTAGGGTCCAGCAGATTATGACTCTCTATTCCTTTAATAATCAAATGTTTTCTAATATGACTGTGCCCTCATTAGTTTTAACAGCTGAATATATAACCTACATAATATTAAAGTGTTTAAGTTGTTTAGCCTGGAAGAAGGTTGAACGTGTGTTTTGATAATGTTTAAAGATCTGCTCAACAACAGGATATGTGTTGGTAGGAGTTAAGGAGATAAGGAGTTACGAGGGATAAGAGAAAAACAATGACTCTTAAACCAAAGTAAGGTTCCCTCAACAACAAACCAATGGGATTTTTCCATTAGTTTTGCTGAACACCACTGTTCTGATGTTTGAAGTAAGAAGCTAATGTTAGGCTATAAACCAACTACACCACGGTCACATGACGTCAACGTCTCCACCACTAAGCTTCCAACTGGTCATTTCATTTAGCTCTGAGCTCTTCTACAAAAGCCTTTCTTCTTAGAAAGTTAGTGAGAGTTTGAAAGAGCGTGAGTAGAAACACAACCAGGCTGTAAAGGTGGACTGGTGAGTAGATGGGTTTTCATGTTAACGTCCCCGACAACCTCTGTAGTCTCATTTAGACACTCGTTAGCAACCGCCTTTTTTAAGACACGTAAAAGCTTCAAACATCAGGAGTGGGGGATTTACTGACCCATTTTATGTCGGAGAATAAAACCTGAGTTAAAACCACAGTCCTTATTTCAGACATTTAACCAAGAACCCTTCGACTTTAGAACAAGGGAACCAAAGTGCAAAATGCTAACTTCCATCCAGGTTTAAGGACTCATTCCTGCACTGCTCTACATGAGCACCAACTCTCATCTGCACTAAAAAATAATTCCTTTTTGCTTTCTTCTATATTTGATTCCACACAAACTGGACAACACGCAGTAATTATCCATTTTTGATTGAAGGGACGATACACAAACCATTTTGGATTGAATTATTCTCTTTTTGGATCGTGTCTGGATCTTGTCCTTTGATCCCTTTAGGTTCAGATATATTTAATCTGAAAATCTATTTATGCAAGTCAGGTTCAGGCAGGTTTTCCAGAGGCCAGTTTTGAGTCGAGGAGCCCTGCAGTTCACAGGTTTTATTCTCGTCACTAACAAATCTTCAAACTGCAGGTCTGAAAACAGTATTTAATTTTTCTAATCAGAGTGATACATTTACAGTATGATGCTTTTAATGACACAGCTGATGCATAATGTATGTGTCAGGGTGTAAGAACAAAGTGTCCAGATATTTGCATTTTTTTAACGCCTCATCTTCGTTAAGTGCTAACGTGCTAATATATGTGTTCATATACAGTTTGAACAGAAGAGAAGAATCAAGAGTTGAACGAGGTCAAATTGCCTCACCCTGTCATCAGCAGCATGTTAGTCATCTGGTGAATCCCTCAGCTCTGTGTGTGTGTGTGTGTGTGTGTGTGTGTAATAACACCCTCTGAAAATCTCCCTCCTCTGCTGGTGACGCATCCTCTCTCTTCCCTCACACACACTCTCTCCTCCCCTTCACAGACTTTGTTAAAGAAATCATCTCCTCTGCATCTTTAATGTACGATTTTAAAATGTGTCACAGCGTTGCTTTTAACAAACACACACACACTCACACACACCTGACTGAGTCAAACAACAGGTCGTCTCTCTGCGCTGAAGAATGACTTAGTAACCTCCACCAGTCCCTGACTGTTTACAGGGAAGAAACAAGGTTATCTGCAGATGCATGCCACTGAAATGTTGTGTGTTTCTACCGGGTTTAACACTGTGCAAATTTAATTTTAATTTAAAATTGAATTTAATTGTGTTGTTAGACTTTTAATTTGTTATTGAAAGAACACACAACCTACTGGGACAGGAGCTTCTGAATTTCGTTCTGCGTTACGCATCAACACGTTTTCAATGGCAATAAATCCTTAATCCTTGAACACTGTGCTATGTTATAGAGAAATACTTAACCGTAATAATGAGGCTTTAAAATATTAAATTTACAGGCGCACATATGAAGTCGTCTGTTAACGACCACCAGCAAAGACGCCGTGACTCTGAACGAGTCAAAACAACCAGCAAAGAGACTGCTAATGTATTTCAAAACATCACAGAACTACAACGAGCCTTTAAATAAAAGTTTACAAGAAAGAAAGAGAAGCACAGTGACAGCCGCAAAGGCATGTGGTAGTTCATATTTATCTAAGCTAGCGAGTGAGCAGCCATGCTAAGCGGCTAACATTACGCTACTGTTTCAAATGATAAGCCATGTTTGAGGCTGACGAACAGCAGGTGATTGTTTGCCTGCAGTTTCTTTACCGTCTCAAAATGATCCCACACTTTGGATTTCCTGTCCGACACATGTAATTACTGTCTGCTAAGCGCAGGGAGCAAATGTGTAAACGACAGGTCGTCTGTGCAGCAGCTTATTACGACCCGCTGTTACGTTTTGTTGTTAAGCGACATCTAGTGGCCGCAGTAATTATGACAGGAACAAAGTCGATGATGTTGTTTAAAGAGAAACGAAGTCGATGTTGGGACGAGGTTGGAGGCTGCTGTTCACTTCATGTTTGAACTCAGTGACCGATCTTAATCTAAACCACCATCTTTTGCTGAACCTAACCAAACGGAGACTGTTCCACAACATTAACGACAGGTTTATCATCGTTACCATGACGATGAAGCCATTGGGATGCTCCTGTGGGCAGGAACAAGCGACCTGAAAAATGTCTGTGTTCCAGGAGAAATCAGACAGACGCAGCAGAGTTATGTTTCCCACCTGCACATTGTCCATCCACTGTATATCTGACCTCAGGCACATTAAACACTAATTAAAGCACTGAACAATTAGCCACTGTTAGTCACTGGTTAGTAATTAGTGAAGCTAATCACAGTGAGCTCACATGATTACAGCTGATCACTCCTCTAACCACAGCAGCAGTTTGAGCTGGTAAAATGGACCCAAGACCCCAAAGACCTCTGGTTTTTCTGCATGGAAAATCATTTTAGTAATTTGATTTTTTTTGGTAAAAACCAGCTTTGTCTTGCAGAGGAGGTCCTGTTTTACATTATATTTCATATTTCAGTGTTATATGATTGTTATATTATCCTTCCTGGTTGGTGTCTGAATCTCTGTGAACGCTGATTTTGACGGGAACTTGAAAGCAACACAGTACATCACATACATAAGGCATCAGTGTTGTGTGTGTGTCTGGAGAGAGTTAATCAGAGTCAGCTGATCCACCACTGGACCTTCTAACTGTGGCTGGTGATCTGTTTTATTTGGGAAAAGTTAGAGCTGCATCTGCAGTGTTTTGAGATCTAACTGAATTCTGGTACTTTAATAAACTGATTTAAACAAACAAGAGTTTCCTGGGCCCTCACACAAAAAGAGCAGAGAGAAATGTTTTTCCTTCCATTAAAAGACCTGAGAGAAAGTAGTCTGATGCTAAAATATTGTTGTGGTCAGAGTGGCAGAAGGTTTTTTATATTTAAATCTAATAGTTTAATTAATGAGGCTTAGTCTGTCTTTTTTAAAATCTCCATTAAAACATTTTTTCTTATTTGTGTGTATTCAGGTTTTTTCCATTTCCAGTTTGTTTTACATGTGAATTATTCTTTTATTATTGCTGTTTCTCTGTGAAAAAAACTGTCACATCCTTAAAAGTTAATTTCACTCTTTAACACCTCCTGACATTACTGCAGCAAAAATTAAAACCTAAAATAGAAATCACAAGAGAAACACCTCTGCCTTTAGCTCTGTAACTGGCCTGTTTGTTTTTCTCGGCTTCCAGGTGGTTGGTTTCAGAGCGGCATGGAGGATGTGGGGGAGAGAGGAGGGTGGGTGAGGAGAAAAAGGGGGAGAGGGTGTGATGTGATGGTGTTTTGCAGAAAGAGGTGGATGACAGAGAAGGAGCGACTAGAGAGGCTGCTTCACCTTCAGTTTCCTGTGTGTGAGTGTGTGTGAATGGGGGGAGGTTAGGGGGGGTGTGTGAGGGGTTCTTATAGGTCTGTAGGGGGGAGGCAAGGTGGGGGAGGGAGAGCAGGTGACGCCAAAACGCAGTGAGAGTGAATCTGACTGACTGTGACGATGAGACCAAACTCATGGGCCGTTTATTAGCTTTTTCCAGAGCTTTAGATCATATCACATGGTCTTCACAAGCTCAGGTTCTGTTGTTATCTCCTCCTGAACTCACACATCAACAGAAAAAAAGGAGTAAGTGGACCTTGAGTTTGAATTATGAAGTGAACTTTTGTGCTTTTACAGTTTATATTCTTTACATTTCCAAAAATATAAGATAAATATCAATCACATTAATAACATGAGAAAATACTTTAATACTTTCCCTAAATAACTGTTTGGACAGTCGCAATAAATCAGGTCACTGCAGTCACTGGAATAACCCAGTCTTCTGCAGTATATTGTATTTATTTCTCATAAATAAGGTTAGGTTGCATTAAGGATTGTTTTTATTAGCGGTCAGTTAACGGTCTGATAATTATTCTCTTAATTAATGGATTTATTCTATAAAATGGCAGAAAACACAAAAGAAAATCTTTAAAAACTAACTTTACTGTCACACCAGACAAAGAAAAGCAGCAAATCAGCACAATTCTATATTTATTTATTTATATATATATTTGTAAGAGATGAGAGACTCCACTTTTCAGAAACACAGTAAGAAATATTACCACAGTAGAAATCAGGTGTTTTTGTATTATTTTTTTTGTATCTTTGTGTTTGAGTTTTGACGCCTTCAGGGAACTGAAAACACAGATTCATTCAGGTGGAGTGACTGTAAGTCTGTAAATCAAACATGGCGCCCGTCAGATTCGCTCTCTCTGCGTTTTGGGGGTCACTGCCCTCCCTGCTGCTGGATGTGGTCTGGGGGTGGGTGAAGAGGAGGAGGCTACCAGGGGGGGCAGTGTGGTGGGTGGAGGCAGAGTGGGTGGTGGGTCATTGGAGGGGGTGAGGCTGGGTGTTGAGGAAAGGGGGGACTCTGGCCCTTACCTTGCCTGCTCGTGGTGCTTGGCGGGGGGCAGGGCGCAGGGAGGCTTGGGCAGGCGGAGGCGCGCGGGACAGCAGTACTGATGGTAGGTGGCGTGGCTGTTAGGAGGTAGGCTGGAGGAGTAGAGAGAGGAGGAGGAGGAGGAGGTGGAGGAAGGAGTGGTGATGCTAGTAGGGTTGTTGAAGGAACGACAAGAGGTGGTGGTAGTAGAACAGGTGGAGGAGGAGGAATAAGACCTGACAGAAAGAGATAGAAAGAGAGATAGAAAGATAGAGAGTTGGGGAGAGGGAGAAAGAGAAAAAAGAGAGAAAAATAAAGTCAAGAGAGAAACAGAGAAAGATAGACAACAACAACAACAACAACAACAACAGACAGGCACACATAAACAAACACCATTAGCACAATTAGCATTACAGCACACTATTAGCAATAGCTTAGCACACAGTATTAATAGCAGCATTAGCAAACAAGTATGGCTAGTAGTGTTAAAGCAAAAAGCACACTTAAATCTATCAGCATTAGCTTAGCACACAATAAATAACAGCAGCATAGCATTAGCACACACTTACAACTAACAGTCTTAACACTTAGCTTATAGTTAGCATATCTTATCATGATAGCATCACATTATTAATAGCAGCATACAGCAGTTAGTATTAAAGTCTTAACTATTCCTACTAGCATACAACATTAACATTCAGTCACAAGTGTTAGCTTAGCATTTAGAACACACAATATATCAGCTCATGGTTAGCACACAGTCAATCTCGGCCGTTAGCACTAGCAGTTAGCATCACAGCGGTACATGTATAGTGTACAGTGAGTCAGGAGAGGGAGGATGATGCACAGATAAAGATAGTTTACTGTATTTTCAGAGGGACAGAGGAAGGCCGGGCGTTTCCTGCTCGCTAACTGTGCTCACTGATTAGCTGCGTGGCTACTGAAATGACTCTAAAAGCCACGTTACGGGCGTTTTACTGATGGTCTCATGCGGAGCAGGTATAAGGATGCGAGTATCTGTCTATTACAGGCCTTGGACCGGTGACCTTGCAGCTACAGGATGGTTCCTCTAACCGCTCGCTGAACCCGACCGCAGGGTAAATTACTGCCTGACCGATCTGTCACCGGGTGCACCGGCAGGTCACACGTCTCTCTGACAGACCTCACTGTAATAAAGCTGAAGGTTGAGATGTGATGTTGAACCATGTTTATACTCGGTGACACCGTGAAGAGTAAAGTGCCAAAGGTCAAAATGATGATGATGATGATTTTCTTTTTCCTTCTAACTGGACTTCTACATGAATTTAAATAAAAACAAAAACCTTTTATTTCAAATTCAAACTACTGCTCACTTTCATTTTTATCCAATCTGTAATGACCTGACTGAATTTAAATTAAAATAAAGTGTTAAGGTGCAACATGAGAATGTCTGTTCTGTTCTGTTGCCACATCTGTAAAACAAACTGTACAAACTGAACCACCACAATAAAGCTGAAGCTACAAGAGGCAGCGAAGGCAACGTGAACGAATGGAGCAACATCAGTTTTATAGTTTACTTCATGATCAATCCCATTATTGATTAATCTGCAGATGATTTTCTTGATTACTGAAGTGGCCGATAAAATGTCAAAAAATGGTGAAAAACACCTATCGCAGTTTTCTAAAACATGTTAATGGTCTTTTTAAAAAAACTAAAACTTTAAAGCAAAATGATCAGTTCTCTTTTAGAAATCTTGGTGAGTGAAGTTTTCCTGTTGCGTTGGCAGATCATTTTTCTTAATCTAACTCATATTCCCCCAGCTGAGCCTTCATGGATCATGAATTACAATGTCTAATCAGAATGTAAACGCTGTGTG